>NC_048421.1:15598678-15793951 GCF_013103735.1 Etheostoma cragini
CCCCCCCCCCCAAAAAAAAGGCCTGCTGGCCAGCCTGGGAGTCTGCTGGACTCCCTTTGACTGGCTGATGCAGGGCTGGCCCGACATGCTTATAAACTGAGGCACTAAAGGGAGAGAATGATGTCAGAAAAATACCTTGTTGTCTGGGGGTGTTGCAGCAGATCGGCAGCTCTCTTGGTCCTTTCTGTCACTACGTCATTTCATTCAGGTTTGGTTTTAATTTATTGACTTCAAAGACAACAGACAGAAGTTTGAAGTTTAAGAAGTGTTTTATTCCCCACACTGTCACTCTTTCAAGCTGTGTGGCAGGTTCGGGATCCCACTCAGAGGATTGCTTTGTCAGTCAGCTTTATTGTGACTCTTGTTGGAGTACCTTTAGTAGCATGGTTTTTTAGGTTCACAGTTTTATTCAACAAAATGCCAATCGCAGAATGCTTCCTGTACAGTATAAGAACCAATAATACACTCAGCAGAACTGGAGGAATTGATATATAAAGTTATGTGAATGCCATTGGAAACTAAGATATTCTTTTTCCTAAATATAATTTCCACACATGGACAGAAACAAAATTATATCCGAATGGAATGTGAGATTTTTATTTTCTACAAAACCGTTTGTTTTTAGGAAACGCATGAACTGATTATTTAATCTCAAATGTAAATATTGTAAATGTTAACTCCTCGTGTGCCAACGAAAGATCTCGTAGCACTTCAATGCAACCCGTTTACCGTCATTTCCTGGGAACCCACGTCTGTTTGTGTGTAGAAGTACTGTATGTGTGATGAATGTCAGTGTATGTTCACGTAACATGAGATGCTCCTTTTACGTACAGGAATGGGTTTTGTACAGTTTCTTATTTTTGACTTCAGAAGTAGTATTGAGTACTAAATGAGTGTTTTGCATTATTAATGTCAGACTGGAGAACAGTGTGGAGATGGAAAATGTCAAATCCACAGATTACAAACTAGAATTTAAACAATTAACGATAAATTGGTCAACAGAAAATTAAAGGAGCCAGTTGAGGTGGTTTGGGCATTTTAGAGAGGTGTTCCGGCACATCCAGCTGGGAGGAGTTCTCGGGGAAGACCCAGGACTAGGTGCAGAGATTATATCTCCAACCTGGCCTGGGAAATCCTCGGGATCCCACAGTTGGAGTAAAATGCAATGCAGTGCAATGCAATTAGCCTTTTTGTTACCGTCCCTCAAGGTGTGATCAAACACAAAGGTGGAAGTTTTTACAATAAAAACTTTAGAAGAGATCAACTTAGACTGTTGAAGCCTGAACTTTAGAAGTAATTTTACACAACAAGGATTTTGTCTCCATTATTGGAATCAGTTTTTACAGCCAGCATGGATAGGAGAAATCATTACAGAGACCAAGGAACATATTGTAATGAGTATCATATCGAGATAGGATGGCCTATCCTTTAATGACACAAAACCAATTATCT
Organism: Etheostoma cragini; assembly: GCF_013103735.1. Lineage (NCBI taxonomy): Eukaryota > Metazoa > Chordata > Actinopteri > Perciformes > Percidae > Etheostoma > Etheostoma cragini. Next base: position 15,600,131 of record NC_048421.1, read on the forward strand.
ACTGTACATGGCTTGACTATCACTTCAACACTGATATTTCCTTGTGTCTGGTAAAATAATAAAACATCTTCTTGATTCATTGTGTTCTTTTAAACATGCACTGTTCTCTTGTCTCCATGTTCTGTATGAGCCCAGAATGTTGAGTTTATAATGTGACCTGTACAAAGTGCCATAATAAAAGCAAGCTAAGTCAAATGTTTGGTCTTTCATGAGAATAATTTTAACATTTTAATGTCAAACTGTTTAGTGTGTTTACCTCGGTTCTGTTCCCTGTTCTTGGCTTTAGTGCACTTGTAATTTTGTTTATTTCAAGACGGGGACAGCGCACCATATAACACTAATCTTGTACAAAAAGAGAATATGTGTTGTGCCAGGTTCTAGCAGATTGCTATTTTCCACCTGTAGTCCCTGGGCCGTTTGGACAAATACATAGAAAATTAGTATAGAGAAAGAAAGTTAATAAAGTGTCAGAAAATGGCAAAGACGATGTATAAAAGAGATGATTAGAAACATGAAAGCAGGACAGGGCAGGCTGCCCCCCAATACACACACACACACACTTCATAGATGTCTTGTCTTGACAGTAGCCAACGCTTTGCAAGATGTGAGAAGGCGTAGGGACTTGTACATGAAATAATTTGTGTTGGCAGAGTATTCCATTGAGTCATGGCAATGCAAGAAAGGGATGACTTCCCAAATGCCGTTTTGCGTTGAGGTACAATACACTCACCCCTTGCAACAGATCTTGTTGTTCTTGTTGGCTTCTCAGAGCAGAGTGTAACTTGTTTTTAAAGGAGGCAGCTGCAGCATTGTGAGTGATCTAAAAAAGTTAAGCAAACGTTTGAGTGCATTATCAGATTCTCCAAGTTTAAAATGTATATTTATTGAGTATATGACAGTGATGGTAGTCATGGTCATGGATTTTTTAGGGCACTTTTGTATGATGATTCAAGTGGTTTCAGACCAGCTTGTAATACAATTTAAAAATTGTGGGAAAATCATGGCATTCCCGTACACACTGGAAGCCTCAACTGTAAGTGAATTCCTTATGTATCTGAAGTTAGCTAGGTTAAATTTCAGTGTGTTTCCCAGTTTTTTCACATAGTTTTTAAAAGAAAAGTTTGGTCGAGGGTAACACCCAAGTACTTATAGTTATCCACATTGTTAACTGTTTGCCCATTTACTGTGACGTCGGGGCACTCTTTCAGTGGGAGCCTGTTGGTGAAAAACCTGGTTACAGTTTCATTTATATAGATGCTAAAAAGCAATGGCCCAAGATTGATCCTTGCGGTACACCCAGTGTGCAGGCTTTAAGTGGAGAAAGTGTGTTGTTTACACGCAGACACTGATGACGGTCGCTCCGGTATGATTTGATCCAGTTTAGAGTGTGTGATGAAAGATTGTAATTACAAAGTTTGTGAAACAGTTTGTTATGATTGACAGTATCAAAGGCCTTGCGCAGGTTTTAGAAAGACAGCACCAACCACTCCTCCAATTTTAATGTCCTCAAGGAAGTAGCAGAAGGCCATTTAAGTGGATTGTCTTGAATCTGAACTGCAGAGGATGTAAAAGTGCCCTGGATTCAAGGTGGGCAATGAGTTGTTCTGCCACTGCCTTTACTTAGATTTATGGACTGGAGTTACTATATCTGTTTTAAAAGCACTGGGAAAAATGTCTTTATTTATATGTAGTTAGTGATAAAATAACAAACTCTTAATGTCGCTTTAAAAAAGCAGTGCCCAGGCAGTGTGTATCCATGGCCTTGCTGTTTGACAAGTTTGATAAAATTGTATCCGCTTTTTCCTCATTTATTGTGTTCAGGTGAAACACAGGCCCTTTGCAAGTAAATGGTTGCGGAGGGTTTATTGCCAGAAACGTCTAAGTTGCTGCACAGAATTCGAAAAATAATCATTAAAATGAATAGCAATAGCATGGCTATCATTTAAAATAGAGCCATTTACCTTGAGCTGAATGCTCTCAAGTAATTTATTGACAAGATCCAGAAAAAAAGTGTGTAACCCTGTTTCTTTAACTTTTTAAAATAAGATGATTGGTGCTTAATCCCGACTTTTTTTAGAGCAGTATATCTCTGTTTTTCCTTATGTCCCATAGATGGCTACCCAACCAAGGCAGGTTTTTTTTTTTTTTTTTTTCTTAGACCTTGTTTTTACGTATCTCACAATATAGCATAATAGTCTTAAAGGACATCATTAGATCATTGCTTGTTTATCCACAGGATTTGTTGTCAGAAATGGAAGTCCATCTTGTTTCCTCTGTTTCTTTTCCAATGAGTGCCAAGTTTTTCTTTGAGATAAAAGATATATTGGGATTGTTTTTCTTTGTGTGTTAATTCCAATGACATGATTTTGTCAGCTTTCTAGTGGCCAGCTAAGATTATGATCTGACAGACTGGTGATCAAGTTGTAGGTTTGATGATCCTGTCTGGTTCATTTGTAAAACAAAAATTGAGGTCTAGTAGTGTTTGAGAAGATTTTGTTATTCTTTTGGGTTTCCTAATCTTTTGTGTTATCTGAAACGTTTTGATAATGTCCACGTGTTTTTTCCTATGTGCATTATCAAGCCAGTTTAAATTAAAATCTCCCATAAGTATCATTTCACCCCCTGAATACTGTTTGAGGACATTGATTACACAATCAAAAAAGTCCTTTGTGGCGGCAGGAAGTCAAAAAACTGCAAAAACATCAAAAGACATTTGAGGGGATAGTGTTATTTTTACCCCTACACATTCCAGGCTGCTTACAGGTGTGTTAATTTGCATAATAAATAATACGTTTTTCGCTTTGCATAGTGTCCTTCACAAAAAATCAAGACCCCACCCTTTTTCCCATTAACACTCCGCAGGGCAAGGCGCAAGCCTGTTATAAACCAAATGTCACTTTATACTTCTACTCATTTCCAATACATTTCAGAGGGAATATGTTACACTGTGGTATGAGAACTTTTACTGAAAGCTGTGTTAGGCAATTTATTTTTGGCATTATTTGCTCCGTATTTTCCCTCTGGGATTATGTTGCAATCCTAGTTTGTAGCTGCCAGATATTGCATTTCTAGCTATTATCTGGATCAATTTCAAAGATATTTATTCACATTAGTCACTTAGATATAAATGCCTGTAAAATAGGGTCCAGGTTGCAAAATATCAAAATCTAGTAGCTGAGTCCTCCGCCATAATTCAGAGTTTAATGCTTTCCACGACTAGCAAACCAATCTTGAAGAGTAAAAGAAGTTCTCCTTTAATACAAGGAAAGCTTAGTTTGAAAAGATATTTACCTTAAAGATTACTAACAATCTTTTCTTGTCTAGTGTTACTCCATGTATCAAAAGACCTACTGTATAACATGAAATTGAGAAGCATCACACCAGATTCTAATAATTCCTTTTGAAATGTACTACATGGATCTTTAGTTTTTAAGATCAATTTAAATATAGTATTAAAAGTTAATAAATAGGAAAACCCACTCCATGTATGCAGCTGGTTGGCATGATAAATCCCTGTGGAGTCTAAAAACCTATTGCCTTTTTAAGACTTTCCGGCAATAAACATTTTTTGGGACTTTACACTAATTACTTATTACGGTCCCCATTCAGTTTCTGTAATTGAAAAAAAGGAAGGGAAACCATTATTCTGCCTGCAGAGCACATTTTCAGTAAGTTTTGTGAGGCTTCATCCAGAACTTTCTTTCTCTCTCTCATATGCAATTACCTCCTGTGACTCATGAGACTGCTGCTGACAGAGCCAATTAAACTGAGAAACAATCATTCTAATTAGTAAAGCTGCTCCACAGAGAAAATGGAACTGTGTTAGTGTGAAGGGGTGCTAAGGCTGTACACAAATCCACCAAAAGACATTATGGACAAACAAGATTTGCTTTGATTCAGGAGCTTAACCGTAAATATGGAGGTGACACACTCCTTATACCTGCCAAATACAAACAATCACACCTGTGGTGAAGGAAAGCATGGGGGCATTGGGGGCTTTTCCCTTTATTCGATGGTGACAGTGGGCAAAGAGGAAAGGGGATGACATGCAGCACAGGGCTGCAGGTTAGACTTGAACCCCGGCCGCTGCCAAGGACTCAGCCTACATGGGGTGCACGCTCTTACTGGGTGAGCTAGAGGCCGCCCACAATCTGTAGTTCACAAACACATAAAAGCAGCGCTGCGGTTGACACTCAAAAACAGTAAGGTTCTCAAACAGCACCTGACTTATTATACTATGACCTTTAACAAAGTGTTTATGAAATATTATACTATTTATATTTGGACAAGCGGATGAAGATGGATATACTATTAATATTTTGTACTATACTATGCTATTCATTAAATGTTTATGACATGCAATTACTGTTTTGGACATTTTCATGACTTAATGACTAAACATTAAGAGTATAACATACTATACAGTAGCATAATGACATTTTTCTGAAATATATAATGACTTCTTTATGACATACTACTATGACCTTTATGACATAGTATACTACAACATTTTTATGCAATGCTATACTAGAACTTGTTTATGACATACTACTATGGCTTACGATATACTAAATATTCTATTACTTTTTATGTATTCTTACATTCTTACATCATACATATACTTACTTTTCATGACAAACTATACCTCAACCTTTTACAACATACTCTATCAAGACTAAGTATTTTTTTGACATGCAATACTATCCCTTTTTTTGACATACTATACTATGACTTTTATTGACATACTACAGTTACTTTTTAAGAACCTTTGTCGACACACTATTCTATGACGTTTTATTATGTTTTTTACATATTTTGTTTTTTGACATGTGTTGTTTTTTTGACATACTATTCTATGACGTTTATGTCTTTTCTCAAGACAGAATGATGACTATCATTCATGACTTCACACATGACTTGACATGACTTTTATATGACATTTTTTTTAGCATGCTATACTATAACTTTTTTTATGACTTTTTTGACATACAACACTATGACTTCTTCATGACCTTTTCCCATATACTGTTTTAGAAAAGCAAATTACTTTTTTTTGACACATACAGTTTTTTGACATACTATACAATGACTTACATGTCTTTTTTTGTCATACAATACTTTTTGTATACTATACCAGGACTCTTTTATGACTTTTTTGACAAACCATATTATAACTTATTTTTTTGACACTATACTATTACTTTTTTTCTTGACATAATATGCTATGACTTATTTTAAATTCTATACAATTACTTTTCATGACTTTTTCAACGTATTGTACCATGACTTTTTAATGACTTGTTTGTAATACTATGACTTTTTTGGACAAACTGTATTATGACTTTTTTCGACAATACTTTACTATAAATTTTGACATACAATACTATGACTTTTTAGGCATTTTCTTGATATGCTATGACTTTTTTTAATATATTATATATTTAGATAGTTTTTGACATTCTACACTTCTACTTTATTTTGACATACTATACTAGTATACTAGTATTATTACTATATTAGTATTATAAAATATTAGAATTTTTTTTAATGTTTTTTACTAGCTAATTACTTTATTTTGACATAGTATACGTTGACTTTTATAACTATTTTTGACATACTATACTATGACTCTTTGACATCCTATACAATCCATTTTTTGTGACATTTTTTGGCATACTATACTTGACATACTATACAATTACTTTTTTCAACATACAATAATATGACTTTATGTTTTTAATTGAAATACTATACTTTTTTATGACTTATATACTGTCCTATCACTTAAAGTCATAGGACAGTATTTCAAAAAAAGTCATAGTATTGTACATAAAAGTACAATACTACTGTCCTATGACTTTTTCAACATAATATACTATAACTTTTTACTAAGATTATATTATTACTTTTTCAACGTTCATTACACTCACTTTTTAAGACTTTGTTATGTTGTTCAACATGGGCTGTTTTTTCGAAATGCCATACCATGACTTTTATATGGCATTTTTTTCAACATACAATACTGACTTTTTATGACTTTTTGGACATACAATACTATGACTTCTTCATGACTTTTTCCAATATACTATACTGTGACTATTTTTGAAATACCAGTCAATACAATCACTTCTTTAAGACTTTTTTCAAAAAACTATTCTAGGAATTTTTATGGTGACATTTACTGTTTTTTCTAAATGCTATACCATTACTTTTTTAAGACCTTTTTTAACATATACTATCTTTTTTCGACATACCATACTATGAGTTTTATGTCTTTTTTCGATACACTTTACCATGATTTTTTATGAACTTTTGACATCCAATACTGTGCCTTCTTCGTGACTTTTTCCCATATACTATACTATGACTGTTTTTGAAATACCACTGACTTTTTTTGACACACACTGTCTTTTCAACATACTATACAATGACTTTGATGTCTTTTGTTCGACATTCTATACTGTGATTTTCATTCACAACTATTTTTGACATAGTGTACTGTGACTTTTTTTTGATATACTCTAACAGGCCTTTTTTTGACATACAATACTGTAACTTTTTGTAAACATACTATACTAAGACTCTTTTATGACTTACTATGTTATGCATTTTTTTAGATACTATACTATTACCCTTTTGACGTGTTATACTATGATTTTTTAATGACTTTTTTTCGTAAAACTGTATAATTACAAGTTTACAATAACTTTTTTTTACTACATACTATGATTTTTTTTGACAATACAATACATTTTGACATGCAATACACATATACATACTTACAGACATACATACAGACATACTTTTTTATGCCTTTTCTTGAGATGCTATGACTTTTTTCGAGATACTACACCATGACTTTTTTGACATTAAATAACTTTTTGGACAATACTATACTATCACTATTTTTCGACATTCTACACTATTATTTGACATGCTATACCATGACCTTTATGACTATTATTGACATACTATGACTTTTTCTTGACATACTATACTGTGACTTTTTATGATTTTTTTTCAACATACTATACAAAGTCTTTGTTGGACATACTATACCATCGCTTTTATATGACTATTTTTGATATACTATACTATGACTTTTTTCGACATACTATACAACAACTTGTTTATTAACACACAATGCTTTGACTTTATGTTTTTAATCGACATACTGTACTATAACTTTTTTATGACTTTTTTGAGATACTATAACATGACTAGATTTGATATGCTATACTATGACGTTTTTCAACAAATACTATATAATTTTTTGTAATACTATATCATCACTTTTTCAACATTCAATACAATCACTTTTTATGACTGTTTTTGACATACTAATTACTATGTTGTTACTTATTTCAACACACAGTTTTTTCAGCTTACTATACTATGACTGTTAGATGTCTTTTATCGACATACTGTACTATGCTTTTTTTTTAAGTTTTCATTTTAATGACTTTTTTTGATATACCACACTGCGACTTTTTTTTAGATATTTTAGATACTCCACTGTCACTTGTTTCGGCATGCTGTACTTTAACTTTTTTTGACATACAATACTTTGTCGACATAGTATGCAATGACTCTTTAATTACTCTTTTTTACATACCATAGTATGACTTTCTTTAGATACTATAACAAGACTTTTTTGACATACCTTAGTATAAATTTCATCTCACTTTTTTTGACATACAGTATATACTATGACTTTTTATGTTTTGTTTTTAACTATGACTTCTTCATGACTTTTTTTCGACATACTATAATATTCTTTTTTTGACAAACCTTACTATGACATTTTCCCACACACTTTGACTGTTTTTGACATACTAATTACTTTTTATGACTTTTTTCGACAGACACTGTCCTTTCAACACTCTATTCTATTACTTTTATGTTTTTTCGACATTCTACACTATGACTTTCACATGACTATTTTTGACACACTGTACTATGACTGTTTTATGCCTTTTTTCAACATGCAATACTATGACTTTGTCAACATACAGTACTATGACTCCTTCATTACTTTTTTTGACATACTAATGACTTTTCAACATTCTATACGCTACTTTCATTTTTTTCAATACACCATACCATGACTTTTACATGAATATTTTCCACATACTACACTATTACTATTTGACTTTTTTACAGACTATACCACACGTACTATACATTTATATTATTATATAAATTATATAAATTATTTTTTTTTATGGACTTTTTCAACATACGTATGATTTTTTCATGACTATTTACGACACATACTGTCTTTTCAACATACTATACTATGACTTTATATTTCTTTAATCAACAAATTATACCATGGTAATGATGACTTAATATACTGTTACTTGTATGTTTTTTTTCAACATACTTTACTTTTAAATCAAGGCTGAAGACCTTTCTTTTTGATGCTGCCTTTCTTTAATGTTTAATTTCTTATGCTGCACTGTAACTTTTATTCTTGTGTTTTTTATGTGTTTTTCTATGTTTTTATTGTTAACTGTTTTAACTGTTTTAACTGTGAATGTGTAGTGTCATAAGTAGACACGAAAGGCAGCACTAGATTGGCTTGATTAGTGTGAAGAAGAGTCCAAGGAGTCTCTAAAAATAGAGTCGTGAAGGGTAGTGACACTGAGGATAATCACGAAAGGTAGCACTAAAATTGACTAATTAGTGTGAGGGTAGTCTCAAGTGAGTTTGGGTTAGGGTTTCATACAGAGAAAGACAGACTTGAAGGCTAGCACTTTAAAGAAAACTTGTGAGTGTGTACTGTCGAAAATGGACACGAAAGGCAGCACTAAATTGGCTTGATTAGTGTGAAGAATAGTCCAAGGAGACAAAAGGTAACACTGTAGTGACACTGAGGGTGATTACAAAAGGTAGCACTAACAGTGACTAGTTACTGTGAAGGTAGTCTCAAGTTTACACTTGTGTTTGATCTATTTTATGAATTTTATTTTATTTATTATTTTGAGGATACCTGTGTTTTATCTGTTTAGCTGATTTTGTGTAAAGCACTTTGAATTGCCCTGTTGCTGAAATGTGCTATACAAATAAAGCTGCTTTGCCTTGCCTTGTCTTACTATGAATTTTTATGCATTTTTCAACAAACAATACTATGACTCTTTTATGACTTTTTTGACATAGTTTAGTATAACTTTTTTGTATACTCTACTATCCCTTTTTCATTACTTTTTTCGAAATACAATACTATGACTTTGTCATCATACCATACTATGATTTTTTTATCATTTTGTTCGACAAACTATAATATGACTTTATTTCGACATACTGTACTATGACTTTTATATGATGATATTCCACATACCATACTGTAACTTTTTAATGCCTTTTTTTGACTTTCTATGACTTTTTTCCACATACTATACCATAACTTTTTTTCGACGTACTACTCTATTCCTTTTTTTAATGCATTTTTTTTAGTAAAATACTATGACTTCTTCATGACCTTTTCCCACATACAATACTTTGGCTGTTTTTAACAGTAAATTGAGTTTTCTATGACTTTTTTCAACAGACACTGACATTTTGACATAATATTACTACTACCATTACTGTTGAATTTACACGGCTATTTTCAAGATGACTTTTTTCAACATAATATACTATGACTTTTTATGCCTTTTTTGGACATACAATAATATGACTCTTTTATGACATTTTTGACACGATATCCTATGAGTTTTTTGTATACTATACTACCACTTTTTCATAACTTTTTTCGACATACAATACTATGACTTTGTCAACTTACTAAACTATGACTTTTTTATTATTTTGTTCAACATACTATAATATGACTTATTTTCTACATACTATACTATGACCTTAATATGACTATTTTCCACATACTATACTGTGACTTTAATAAACTTTTTTACATACTATACATACAATACTATAACTCTTTTATGACTTTTTTCAACATACCATACTATGACTTTTTTTGGATACTACACTATCACATTTTTTTCGAACTACTACACCAATAATTTTGTGTAATGTTTTTTGAAATACTATACTATGACTTTGTCGACATGATATAGTGTAACTTTTTAATGCCTTTTTTGGACATAAAATACTACGACTTCTTCATGACTTTTTTCCACATACTGTACTATGACTTTCTCCCATGTACTATTCTATGACTGTTTTGACATACTATTGATTTTTTTATGACTTTTTTCAACACTGTATTTTCAACATGCTTCACAGTTACTTTTGTGTTTCTTTCCCCATACTATACTTTGACTTTACATGACTAATTTCAACATACCATACTATGCCTTTTTTTTCAACATACTATGCTATGATTTTTTCATGACATTTTTGGACGTTTGGACTTTTTTGACATATACTGTCATTTTGACATACTAAACTATTAGTTTTATGTTTTTTGACATATTAAACTATACCTTTCATACAACAAATTTGAACATACTGTACTATGACTTTTTTGTTGACATGCTATAGTATGACTTTTTAATGCCTTTTTGGAGATAAAATACTACTTCTTCATGACTCTCTCCCACATGCTGTACTATGACTATGCCTTTTTTTTCAAAATACAATACTATGATTTTCATGACATTTTTGGACATTTGGACTTTTTGACTTTTTTTCGACATATACTGTCATTACTGACACACTATACTGTTTTATGTTTTTTTGACATACTAAACTACAACTTTCATACAACTGTTTTCAACATACTATACTATGACTTTTTTGACATACTATGCAATGACTTTCTATGCCTTTTTTCAACATACAATACTTTGACTCTTATTATGACTTTTTTCAACATGCTATACTATGACCTTTTTTGGATACAACACTATCACTTTTTTTGATGTAATATACTGTTAACTTTTTATAACTTTTTTCAAAATACAATAGTATGACTGTTTAGACATACTTTTGATTTTTTTAACACTGTATTTTCAATGTACTATACTATTACTTTTATGTTTTTTCCACATACTATACTTTTACTTTATATGACTATTACAACATACTATACTATGCCTTTTTTCTCTACGTACTATACTATGATTTGTTCATGACATTTTTGGACGTACTATACTATGACTTTGTCAAAATACTACCCTATTCTATCTCTTTTATGTATTTTTTTACATGCGATGCTATGATTTTATCTGACTTTTTTTTCAACATACTATACTATGACTTTTTTCAACGTACAGTACTATGACTATGAGTCTTTTATGACTTTTTTGAGATACAAAACTTTGACTTCTTCTTGATTTTTTTTTAGACACACTATACTATGACTTTTTTCAACACACTTTACTTTGACTTTTTCCCACATACTATACCATGACATATTAATGACTTTTATATGACTTTTTTTGACACATCCTGTCTTTTTGACATACTACACTATTACTTTTTACTGCCTATATTGACATACAATACTTTAAATCTTTCGGGATTTTAAAAAAAAATACTATACTATTACTTTTATATGACCTTTTTCAGCACACAATGCCATGACTTTTTTGAGATACAATACTATCACTTCTTTCAACACACAGTGCTATGAATTTCATTTATTTTCTATGAAGGCCTGTTTTTGACACATACTGTCTTTTTGACACACCATGCTGTGACTTTTACATGTCTTTTTGCAAAATACAACACTATGTCAACACACTATACCATGACTTTTTTTTTAGATACTATAATAAAAGTTTTTCCAACTTACTACACTATCAATTTTACGTGGCTATATTCAACATACTACACTATGACTTTTTTTCAACGTACTATACTATGATTGTTTTTAACATGTTATTCCCCTTTGTTGACAGATCCTGTCTTTTCCACATCCCATATCATTGATTTTATGTTTTTTTCAACCCACTATACTATAACTTTTAAATGACTATTTTTGACATACTTTACTATGACTTTTTATGAATTTTTATGCTTTTTTTTACATACAATACTATGAACTTGTCGACATACTACACTGAGTCTTTTATGATTTTTTTCGACATACTATACTCTTTCTTTTTATATGACTATTTTTTACATACTGTTGTATGACTTTTTTCAACATACAGCACTATGACTTTGTCAGAGATTCTTTTATGACTTTTTTGAGACACAAAACTATGACTTCATTATGACATTTTTTGACATAGTTTACTATGACGTTTTCCCACATACTATACCAAGACTTTTTTCAACATGCTAATGACTCTTTTATGACTTTTTTTCTACATACTATACTATGACCTTTTTAAGATACTATAATATCACTTTTTTAAATTTTTTCTAATATGCCATGACTTTTGTGTCTTTTTCCGACATACTATATGGCATTTGTAGGACTTATTTTTCAACATATTATACTATGACCTTTATACTACTTTTTCCCACATACCATACAATGACTGTTTTTGACATATTTACTTTTTTATGACTTTTTTAACACGTCATCTTTTCTACTTTCTATGGTATGAGTTTTGTATGTCTTTTATCACGTTTTTCAGAATTCTATACTATAACCTTTTCAACACACTATACAATGTCTTTTTTAGACATACTATGCTATGACTTTTTTTGACATACTATTGACTTTTTTATAACTTTTTTTAAACATACTATACTAGGCATATGCTTTTTTTAAGAGACTGTACTATGACTCTTTTCAATACACTATACTATGACTTTTTTAATGCATTTTTTGACATACTATGATTTCTTCATGAATTCTTTCAACATTCTATAGCATGACTTGTTTTTTTTTACGTACCACACTGGCTTTTTTCTGATAACTATGTATGTTTTCAACTCATACTGTCTTTTTGACATACCATGACTTTCATGTCTTTTATCAACATTTATTTCCATAATTCTTTTATTTTTTTCAACACACTATAACTTTTTTTATGCCTTTTTCGACATACAATACGATGACTTTGACATACTATACTGTGACTTCTTTTGACATATTATACCATGACCTTTATGACTCTTTGTCTACATACAATACTATGACTTGACTTTTTTTGATACTATCCATTTTTTAGACAAACTAAACTGACTTTTTTCAACATGCTATGATTGTTTTTGACATAACGACACAGTCTTTTCATACTTTACTATAACTTGACATACTGACTTTTATCAACATACAATAATCTTTTTTATACCTTTTTAAAACAATACTATGACTCTTTTCTTTTATTGACATACTATACTATCACATTTTTGACATACTTTACTTTGACTTATTTTCCCCGACATACTATTGTGGCAACCCCGAGGACTTGAAAGCCCGTTTCACAATAAAATTAGGTGACTCAGAGACAGTTGGCTTTAACATAAAATGTTTTTTAATGACCTAGCTCAGAAAAAGGGTAGTGAACCAAACTTTAGCTTAGGATTCTTTCCATCCGGAGTCTGTCAGTCCTATGTGGCGTTGCCTTGGGAGGGTTTAAAGCAGAGCGAGAGGTCAGTCCTTTTTCCAGCCATTATCCACACTGAGCAAGAAACTGCTGCAGCGTTGCCTCTCTGGGCCAATGTTCCTCACTCTTCCCCATGCGTCCTTGGGTTAGCTCTCTTCACGCCTGACCCTGATTACCTCACGGGCTGCAGGTGTGACTTTGCCATATGGCAAGCAGCTGCAGCAATTGTACAGGCAAAAAGACCCCCTCAATCTGAGACTGTGGACCCTCCCCTCTGTGCCGGCCTGTTTCCGCAGGTTTGCTACGCTATACTGTGACTCTATGAAATGCTATACAATTTCCTTTTCATGATTTTTCAACACACTACACTAGGACTATGAAATTCTTCGTACTATGAAATTTTTCCGAAATATTATACTGTCACTGAAATTTTTTCAACATACTATTACATGACTTTTTTCCAACATAGTTTTTTTCAACATACTATACTATTACTTTTTTTGCAATACCATTGTAGCGACTCAGGGGACTTGAAAGCCCGACTCACAATGAAATAAGGTGACTCAGAGACAGCTGGCTTAAACGTAGTGTTCTTTAATAACTTGGCTCATGAAAAGGGTAGTGGACCAAACTTTATTTTAGGATTCCTACCAATCCAGGGTCTTTCAGTCTTCAGGTGGTGTGTTCCTGGGAGGGTTTAAATCAGAGCGAGAGGTCAGTCCTTTTTCCAGCCAATATCTTGCGGCCTTGGGCTGGCTATCTTAATGCCTTCCCCTGATTACCCGATGGGCTGCAGGTGCGACCAGTGCCATGTGCCAAGTGGCTACGACTGATATGTTTTCAACATACTATACCATGAATTCTTTCTAATATTATCACTTTTTTCAATATACTAACACTTTTTAGTAATACTACACCCACTTTTTCAACATACCGTGACAAAACCATGACTTAGGTTTTTTCCACTTACCATGCTATGACTTTGTGTGCCTTTTCTTGACATGCTATGACTTTGACATGTTACACTGACTTTTTCAACTTAACACTTCCGACACCCAATGACTTTTCTAAGTTTTCATTGACATACTAAACTATGACTTTTTATGAATTATTTCGAAACGGAAACCTTTTGTTTTGACATACTATACTATGAAATTTTTATGCCTTTTCTTGACATGCTAAGACTTGACATACTACACTATTTTGACATCAAATAACTTTTTCAACATATTATATTATTACTTTTTTCGACATACTATACCATGAAATGACTTTTTGACATACTATGCCTTTTTTGACATACTATATTATCACTTTTCCGACATTCTATACTGTGACTTTTTATTACTTTTTGACATACTATAACTTTTTTTAATATACTATACTATGACTTTAAAACTTTTTCGACACACTATGCATATTTTTTCATGACTTTTTCAAATTACTAAAAATTACTTCAAATTACGATTATTTTTTTCCTAATACAATACCATGAATTTTTTTCATACTGTACTATAGTTCTTTGACAATATGACTTTTTTATGCCTTTTCTTGACATGATGTGACTTTTCTTGACATACTGAGCTAATTATTTTTGACATACTATACTGACTTTTTTTGACAGACTGTATGACTTTTCAACATACTATGACTTTTTCATGACTTTTTTGACATACAATATGACTTTTTTCTACATATACTGTCCTTTTTGTAACTCACTATATCATGCCTTTTACATGACTTTTTTTAACGTACTAAACTGACTTTTACATGACTTTTGACATACCATGAAATTTCCACGTACTATACTTTTTTATGACTATCTCAACATACAATGACGTTTTGACTTTTTATTCAACACTTTCCAAGGATATTAAGACGTACTATACTACAATGTTGTCAAGACTTTTTTTGACACTGTGCTTTGACTTTTAACCCTTGTGTGTTCTTGTGGGTCGGTAACCTGTTTTCAATGCTTCCCTAAAGAAAACTTATGCTATTTATTATTTCTTGTAACACAAACACATTTGCCTTGGCTCATTTTCTGTAAAGAACATAATGACTGCACATAGAACACTATGAGGTATTCAATATTCAATTACAGGTGCAATGAAACTTGAAGCTGTTTTTCTGCATCAGCTATTCTCACACAGTTACAAAATTGTTACATTTCAAGCCCTTTCACCTGTGTCGAACGGTGTGACAGTTACTGAGGCAACGTATCGCTCTCGTTGGGTCGAGGGCTAACTCATTTTATATCTTCCCCTCAGTAACCCCCGTTCCTACTGTGCCCACTTCTGCCGTTTAATACCACCAGTATCTGTCAGCGAGGCGGATGTTTTGGTCTATACTAAAAGGAGTTGCTTTGATACTTCCCTGATTGTATAGATGCTAGATTCTTTATCCCCACACAGTGATTCGCTAATTTAACATTTTAGAATTAATTCGTTTTATTTCTTTTTACTAGAGACTCACACACCCTTGCTAAATTAAGGGACCCCCGCCCGGATCAGGGTAACCAGAGGTGAGACAAGAGGCCTTTTCTGATTTTACCCCAGACATCCCCAACTGACGGGCTTTTGTCCCCCTGTATATTTTAAGCACTGCCCGAGGGGATCTTTACCACCAAGGATTTTTCTTTAGTAGTCACGGTCAGGAACTGTTACTCCCAAGGTCACCAAAGGTCCCCTCCTTCTCAAGGACGCCCGCTGGCCTTTGTTGGTCGCCGGTCTGAGAGAGGCTAAGTGCTCCGTGGTTCTGACCGGCAGAGCGGATGGGGAAATGCACTCCCAATAAGAGAGATAACAGGAGGTCTGACTGTCAATGTCAATCCCCGCCGGGCTGCAACTCGCCCATGTGGTTAAAGAGGTGTCTGAACTATCCTCACAGGAGGGAAACTTCTGCCCTCGGAAGGCCGAGTAGTGAAAGAGAGAAATTAAATGACTAAAGCCAAGGAATACAAGTCTTTTGGTCCCCTAGCTCACAACAAGCTCAGGTAGTTTTATTCTTTGGTGAATGATCAAAAACAAGTACAAAATACAGAAACAATCTTTTCCCTTCCTACCCTAAAAGCAAAAAGTATCCAAAATTAGAAAATAGAAAAAAAAAACGGTAAGTGGGTAAGCCGTGCTGAAGAGAGAGGCCACACCAACTCGTATTTATAGTCATAGCCAAGGCTAAAAAACCCTCCCCTCTGGAAATTGGGGTATTTCCACCATTACTTAATCACACAGGTGGCCACAGCAGAAGACATGTTCAGACAACATCCACTGTTACGGTAAGTTTGACCCTTAGCACACTTAAAAGTGTGCCGAAGGTCACACCAAACGCCTATTATATAGTTTTAGCTGTTTCTAATATTTAGTTCATACATACATCACACCAATATATATCTTGGGTGGCATAGCACACTTCAAACAGTACATATATTTTAACTATGAGTTACACTTCAAGCAAATACATATATTTTAGCTATGAGTTGCATAGTACACTTCAAACAGTACAAACATTTTAGCTTTGTGTTTTTAGGTTTGAACTGAACCTTTGTTCAACACCTGTTCTGATTATGCTCTAAGGATTTTTTTTTACCTTTTTCATGATTAGATTTCCTTGTTTTGTCACAAAAAACGAAATTGTTCATGTGATCATAAATGTGATCTCTCAGGAGTAAATGGCAAATGGGAACCATAAGTTTTGTATATATTATTGGTATTTGAGCTAAAGTAAAAGTATGTTAAGTATTTTTCAAGTATACAATGACTTTTTTATGACTTTTTAAACAAAGTTTACTCACTCTTGTGTATTACAGATATTACTCTTTGTAACATATTTTGCATTGGGTTAGTCACTCTATTCATTCACTTGTTTGTTCTGGAAAAATGTTGGCTTAAAAAATGTAGTGGATGGGTGTATAAAGTAGCATAAAATGGTAATCCTCAAGTACAAGTACCTCTAAATTGTAGTACAGTACTTCTGTGCTTAGTTAAATTCAACTACAGCTAACATACACAGTAGGTACAATTCCTTATGTTCCAATGTTAAACTACTCTTTAAAACCTTCTGTGAGCCTCTGAGTAATTTACAGTTTAATGGCCTCAGTCTTTTTCGTCACTGCAATTGAAGAAGTGGAAATTAATCCACCAAAAAACCTATGGGTTTGTTATATTTTTAAATGTCAAATATGTTTTGCTACTGAGGCTTTAGCTTGAAGAGGTTGGGCTAGTACCGAACTCAAAATGACAGACTGTTTAACCTATAAATGAGATAACTCAGATTCTTAGCAAACAAAAATACAGCAAATACAGTTTGCTGTCCTTGTGTGAACTGGGAACACCTTTTAAGGACTTGAGATTTATTCAAGGAGAAAAAACAAATACAAAAAAAATAGTAAAAACAAAGAGTGGGACCAGACCAGAGAATCATTAGTAGATTTATTTAAACTTAATAATTAATGGTATTACTATACATAGGGTTTGGATTCTTTGTCTGCTCATACTGAGGCATTTTAGAAGTTCTTTTCAGTGTGAACACGGTACAGCTAATTTAGGTAGAGGAGAGGGCAATCAAAGGTTTAAGAAATCAACAGTTTTAATAGAGTCTGAAGTAGTGATGTTTTGAGTCACGGATAGTAGAAAAAAAGAACATGAACCTCTACAGCGAGCCTTTGAATTCATTTGGGCCTTGGAGGCTGATATATTGAGCTATAATTGAATCCAAATTCAATTACAGGTACATGGTGTTTGGCACAGCAGCCCCTCTGTATGAACCAGACTGGATATAATTCAGCTTTGAGACCGGGGTGAAAGATATAGTGGAAATCAGGCTTTCCATTTAAGAGCTTTTTCTGGAGATGAATGAGATGACCTTCAAGATTAAAGAGGGGAAACTTTTACTTCATTTTCCAGAATTATGGGGTTGGGATGTAAATAACTCAGAAACAAGTGTGTTTTGTCAACTAAAGCATGAGAGTTCAGAGTTCAGGAAATAACCTTTATTTAAGGGTATTATTTTAATGTCTAAGTCCAGTGTCATGCTTTTTGAATTAATACATTTTCTGAAGTACAAAAAAAGCATTATCTCACCTGTTATGTTTGATGTGTTGTGTGCAAACAGTATTAACATTTTTCATAAATCAAGGGATTAACTAGCTGCTTCCTTTGTGTTGTACAGATATCTGTAGCAAACAATGGAAGGAGTTGCCAAATACCAAAGTGCTACATGTTAAAACAGATAATTGGTAACAGTCTGGGAGCAGCTGAGCAGAAAGCCTGATCTCCCATGTACAAAGCTTTGACCTGGGAGGTTTCAGGAGATACGCTGAGGCAGATTGGAGGGTACGTTTTTAAGTCTGTGGGGTGAGGAGTTCTTTGAGGTGGGGGGGGCTTCACCGTGGATATGATTTGAGAGTAGGGGAGATGGGGTCATGTTCACGCACCCTCAACAGGATCCTAGCAGCGCTGTTCGGGATGTACTGCAACTTCTGAAGGGTTTTCTCAGGGATCCCTGTGAGGAGTGCGTTGTAGTAATCCAGCCTGGTAGAGACCAAAGCGTTGACAAGCTTTTCCGCGTCTGCAGGAGTGAGTGTGGGACGGAGTTTGGAGATGTTCCTGAGGTGGAAGAAGGAGGTCTTTCAGAGATGTTTGATGTGAACCTCAAAGGTCAGATGACTGATGGTTGGTGACTGATGTTGATAGTGATGATGGTATTGTCAGATGAACTCCAGCCGAACCTGGAGTTGAGTGCCAACTAAGATGGCTTCAGTCTTGGAGCTGTATAGCTGCGGAAAGTATTGCTTCATCCAATTCAATTCAATTCAATTTTATTTATAGTATCAATTCATAACAAGAGTCATCTTGAGACACTTTACAGATAGAGGAGGTCTAGACCACACTCCTGAATTTACAAGGACCCAGCAGTTCTAGTAGTTTCCTCCAGAGCAAGCAACAGTGCGACAGTTGCGAGCAAAAACTTCCTTTTAGGCAGAAACCTCGGATAGACCCAGGCTCTTGGTAGACAGTGTCTGACGGGCCGGTGTGGGTTAGAATGAAGAGTGGAAATAACAAAAATAGAAAAATAGTGGTTTGTAGGATTTCTTTGTAGTAGTTCATGGCATAGCAGGGCACTGTGGGCATTACAAGGCACAGCAGGACGTAGCTGGGCACCACAGAGTGTAGCAAGATGAACATGGCATCGCAGAACGTTTAGCATGACCATGGCGACAGCTGCTACCATGATTTTGGAGCCTCTCTGATACAAGGGAACATGCTGTTGGAAAAAAACATAAGCCTTTACTTCCTCCAGACAGGGGTCAGAGTGGATGATGGCAGTACAGCAGACGGGGTTGGGTTTGTCTTGAGGTACAGTTGGCTGATGACATGGCCAAGGGGGAGCATGTAGAGGATAAACAGGGTGGGGCCGAGCACTGAACCTTGAGGGGCTCCACAGGTGACGTTGTGCGTCAAGGTTTTAGCCTCTCCCAAGGCAACAGGCTCAGTTCTCCTGGTGAGGTAAGATGAGAACCCCTCCTAGACAGAGTCAGAAACACCAATAGTGGAACCTGATCTCTGCTTTTAACAACAAAAAGACAACAAAAAGACAACAAAAAGACAACAAAAAGACAACAAAAAGACAACAAAAAGACAACAAAAAGACAACAAAAAGACATGTCCACATTTTTTCAGTGTACAACAAAAGGTCTGTTTGACACATCCTTACACAATTGTGAACATGCTGTAGGAAGGCGCTTTAACCTCCTGGAAGCTCTTTGGTGGTACAGTAAAGCCCTTGCACATTCACAATGTGGCCAACAGCATTGGGACACCCACATTGGGACATTTTCTGAGCTTTTGGTCTGAGGCTGTTTTTAATGTTTTAGCCTAAGCTCCTTAGCTCCAATTAAGGGAATCTTAAAGTAATAATCCTTAAGATTTTAATTGTGTCAAACAAAAATTTGGACACTGCTTATTGCTGTTTTTTTTTTCTGTTGTAGCAGTTAAAGGCATTTTTATTCATTGGTTGCCTCCTCGTTTAAAGTCTTTATATATAAAGCTTTATTGTCAGGGAGAGGTTCCATCTTTCATCATTCTGGATTCAAATGGTATGCACCCACATAAGGCACAAGTTTCCTGGCGTACTGGATAGAATTTGGAAGAGAATGGTATTGACATGCCCCAATGGCACAATTAAGCAGCTGTTTTAATTTGAAAAAACATTTAAATCCCCCAAGGAGGTTATTTTTTTGGTTCAATCTGTCTGTTTGTCAGCAGAATTGCGGAAAAACTGCTGGCCCGATTTTCAGGAATATTTGTAGTAAAGTGGTTTCGAATCACAGGGCAAAAAAAACACAAAACCACACTTTAATTACACAAACATTATCATTATTATTGCCAGATAGGGCATGGCCTTGGCATGGGTCTGTGCACTCTAGTTTTCTTTTTTTTTTCTTTTTTTTTTCACAAGGACTCAATGGCAAATTCATTGTATGTGGCTGTAAATCTGGTTCTGATTATTATATCAATCTGATGGCACTTTCTGTCATTAGGGATGATGTAACTCATTTAAAAAAAACGTTTTTGTGAATCAAATTTTTTGGTATAACTATTGATTATGGTAGGTCATCTTATTCTGATTTGATCTGAATTACTAATCATAATCATTAAATATGTCATCTAAAATTTTTCTTTTCTCCGTGAAATTGCTCAAAAATATTTTGTTTTTTACAGATGATGAAAAAGTGGAAGGGCTGTTTAATTTTGATGTGTTTATGTTGCTAACTGTCTCAGACTCCTGTGAAAGAAGGTTAGATGGATTATTTAGTAATTACATGTTCTAGTATTCTATAGAAATAATTTCTGCCATTGATTTATGAATTCTGTTGAGACATTGATAGTTCAAAGGTTTTGGTTACGAAAACTGCATATTGTTTTTATAAAATGTATATGCAGCACTCTGGTTCTTGCTTAAAGTACATTTATCTATGGTAAGTGTTTTATGCCTTTGGAAAAGGCTGAGAATAGTTGTATGCATGACATTTAAATATTGATGTTTCCAGTAAATACCTCAAACAGTTTTATCTCCAAACTTATCCCGTTGTGGTATGATTATAAAGGTTTATATGTGGCCTTTATATAATGTCATGAGAGGAGACAGACTCAGTATCAGAAATACTTTTATTGATCCCTGAAAGGAAATTCTGTAAAGTGGAGAATATGTTCAACTGAGCAACTATATCACCACTAGATGGCATAAGCAGAACATGAGGCAGCTCAATGAACGACAGATATTTTTTGGCAGGAGATGGTTTTAAAGATGTTTTCATCCTGAAATAGTTTTATGATCCTAATTCCAATTGCCAGACACCGCGAGCCGTGTCACACTTTGTTTACTGACTATTGCGCCGTGAAATATGAGATGAAATAAAAAGCTGTTGAATACATATTTCTCAAGAGTGATAAAGGCCACTTGTTATTGAATCAGAACTCAACATCTGGTCATGATATCACTCAGCGATGGTCTGCTTCTCCACTATTAGGCGATGTAATTTAATCTGTGTTGCCTCTTAGGTAGTGTACAGCAGGAATGCCACACTGTAATATCCCCAGATGACTTTTTTCATACTGAAACTTGCACCTAGTAGATTTCTTCAGTGATGGATGAGCTGGAAAAAAATGATTGCAATAGTGGAGACTCTTCTCTCAAGGTTTCCTTTGTGTCCTTGGTTTCATGGCTTTGGCCCTGATCCCTTGTTTCAATAATTATCATTGCACACAGAGATACTGCTACTATCCTGAAGGATCTCAGGAACGTTGACACATGACAGTCGGTCAGGTGTTATTTTATTAGCCAAATGGATTACTATCCAAGTTAACTAACCAAATGCCATTAATTTCCCAGGGGCTTGTTAGGACGACAAGAAAATAGCACCCTGGTTAGCCTGTGGCCGGTGATTAAATTAGTAATTAACTCTCATAAGCAAAAAACCCAGCCAACAAGTAATTAAATTACCCAGGTAATTCAGCCCCAGGTAATAGCAAGTGAGTGTATGTACCTAAAATGAATTATTGCAGTCCTTTCTGATGCTCTGTTTTATTGGCCTGGATGAATATTTTTAGGTCACTGGTTTTCCCCAACAGAACAAACTATTTTCTAATTTCACTTAGTAAATAGACTTTCTCAGTGCTAACACAGATCACGCCATTAGTATCTGTTTGGAATAGAAAAGTCAATTATGTTGCCAATTTTTCTTTTGGGAGATCAAATTTGCAGGGATATTAATAATAGATCTCAAAGTCAACTGCACTGTCCTCAATGTGGACTGACTGAGGTAAAGGTTACCAAAATCAAGATGGAAATAGCTTCTGTGGAACTGTGTTGGAGGATGGAGAAGTAAATGGAAAAACACTAGCACAACTGGTGAAAAAGAAAAAAGAAGCCCCCGGATTTGTCAGTGACTTTGTGCCTGTCACTGGGCTTTCTCTCCGTCAGCTCTCCAGCGAATGTCTGATAATATATGACTGTCTCTTTGTTCAGTGTCCAATTATCTCTCAATTTCTCTTTAATCTGCTTACTAATAACATTTCTCTCTCTGACATGAATGAAGAGTACAATCATTTAAAGCCTGATTAACTGCCAATGTTGGAAAGATTAAATCAAATCTACTTGAAATCCAGCTTGATGTTCTGTTCTTTGCTGAGGAACATGCTGTCTGTAGCCTGCTTATAGAGGGATATCAATGAGAGGAGGAGTGAGGAATTACTGAGGTTAAAGCCTTTTTTTAAGAAACTCATAGGGCAGCAAGTAAAGTTACTGATATACATCCTAATACCTTACCAACATTATAGGTCGATTTCCAAAGACACCCAAAACAACACATTCTATTTACTGCCGCACAGGGGCAGTGGCACATTTAATTGTGTGACTGTAATCCTGTGACCGTTTTATTTAACATAACCTGTGCAGATTTATACACATAGTTAGCATTGCAAAACTGAACTAGTTAAATTTAGGCTACAAAAATACTAAGTTAGCGTTAGTAAAACATCAAGGATTGGCTTAAAATGAATCATGTAAAACTACTTGAGGAGGTTACGTACATCGCACACTACGGTCTGTTAATTTCAAAATGACAGTTGACTTTTGGTTTCCCACGGGATACGACCCCCCCGGTCTCCTGAGTCTCCTGTGTTTGTTTTCCCTACTCAGAATTGGGTGCTCTTGTACTTTAAGACCTCACTTCCTTTTTGCTCTCGCGATAATTACTACAGCCACGAGAGGTTGTCACCCAACAAGAAACGTGATTGTGGCTCATTATGAGCTGCTTGCATAATTGACACATATGATCATTTTCTGGGTAACGATGGACTTTGTATTAAACAAAATGTAATTAGAATCTCACAATGTAAATTATGACACGCTACTAGAATGCTTTTAAAGAGCAAACACCTCAGAAAATATTAACACTTCCAAAACTATGTGTTGAAAATGTTTGGGCTTCTTCAGGATTTAGCTTTTTTTCAACTTTCACATACCATCATTTCATCTTCATCATCACAAAGCCACAAATAAGTTGAGTGAGATGTGCAAAAGAAGACCATCTTTTATGCTAATGAATCCATTAGGCCGGATCCTAGAGTTGCAATTCTTAAAACCTTAAAAGTCCTCCACAATACCCCTGTTAATAAAGTAAAAGGTTACAAACAATTACAATAAATGCTGACTGCAAAGAAAGCGGACCTAAAATACACTCTACTGTGTTTAGCGCAATAACTTTAAGAAGAAAAACAGATTTTGATGCATAACTTCTTTCAAACACACACCAGCTCCCTTTTTGTCTTTGGCTGAGCATTTTTTAGTTCTTGATTAAAAAATAAATTATTGAAAACTCAAACTTAAGTATTTGATCTTATTGTTTATACAATGTCCTTAAGCCTTGGCTGAGTGTGAGTTGTGACTCCGCCAAGGCAACTGTTAAATTTACAATGAGTTGATGATGCACTATGGCTGACCTGCATGAGATCTCCTCTGCTTAAATAACCTAAATATGCTGAATGAACGGAGACTGAACTAAGGCTGAACTTCCTGCCTGCAGCAGTTCCCACAAAAGAGTCTCTGGCAATTTGTAGAATCGTATTTGTTAAGAAAACAAAACTCAGGAATAATTTTCTGCAATATGTAACACAAAAGATTGAACTGTATAGTACATCCATTCACTTAATAAGTAATTTCTGCTTCTTCTTTTGAGGCTTCAAGATGAATGCCCTTTTTTTCTTTTAAAGCATTTGTTCATTCTTTAATGCAATAATGTAATGTGATCTGTGCATGTCTGAGCTGGAGGAGAAAGCATTACACTAAATTAATGAAACAAATGGGAAGCCACAGAGAAAGGGCAGTTTATCACTTTCTGGTTTGCAAAGCTGAAAAAACCCGACCAGCCGGATGAATCGGGTTTCAGGCAGATTTTTCCGCTGCTGTAGCCTGACTCCTCCATTGTCAAAGCTGCTGACATAATTTGAGGCTGAATGGAGGGACACTTCAGCCAATATTAAGTGCATGTAGCATGGATGTCAGAGGGAAATTGCACCTTGCCAAGCTACTGTACGTGGCGTTTGGATGGCTTGTTATTCTACAGCTTTCTTACGCAGGGGTTGTGCTGACTCATTCTCTGTTCCAACTTTAACAGTTGAGAATGTCCCTGAGTCAGTGCATAGGTCACTGTCCAAACCTCCCGAGACATGACACGTGGTCTAAGGACGACTTCAGGGCTACAAACTAACACCAACTCTTGGTTAAAAAGTGAGGCTTAAAGGGACAGTGTGTTGGATTAAGTGGCATCCAGCGATGAGGTTGCCGATTGCAACCAAATGAATACCCCTCCGCTCACCTGTCCCTTTCCAAGCGTGTAGGATAACCCACGGCGCCTTTCAGGTGACATACTGGTAAGGCCCTCTCTAGAGCCAATGGTTTGTCCTTTCTGGGCTACTGTAGAAACATGGCAGGCCGTGGAAGAGGACCTACTCCCTATGTAGATACAGTATGAAGGGCTCGTTCTAACGGAAAACATGATACTTAGATTCAGGTGATTATACACTAATTTAAAGAGGAGGAGAGGGGGGGGAGATATAACAACCACAATACTGACAACTATAATAATACAAATAGAAATATGACTAATATTAATTATAGCAGCAGGTTTAATATAATTATATAAACTGTAGCACCAATTACAGCTATAATAGCAGTACTGATAATATAACTATGATTAATAATACTACTACTAATAATAATAATAATAACAGCAGTGGGCGTCAAGCAGAACCATGAATTTTGTATTCCACTTCTCACAATAGATCCCCCTAAATTCTACACACTGCTGCTTCAAAACTCTTGCTTATTTTTTTAGAATAAATGTAGGGATTTATGTTCATATCTCTTTTGCACTTTGTTTTGTTTATTCCCTTTCATTTAATATAAGTTTAATCATATCTTTCATCTTATTACATTTTCTTATTTATTTAGCCATGCTAGCGGCATGGCTCTAGGGAGGTAATGCTGCTCTGTCTGTCAGTCAAACGCTTTTGGTCCAGACTGAACTACATCTCAACTATTGGATGGATTGCCACTCAAATGTATGCCGACATTAACGGACCCCAAAGGATAAATCCTGCTGGCGATTCCCTGACTAATCCTATAGCATCACATAACATCCTTCTTGCTGAACTACAGTATAATCACTTTTTCAATCCCTTAACTTTGTCATTTTGAAGTGCTTCCTTGTTGAACACTGCAATACAAATAAACTTGCGTTGCCACAACAGAACGCCTTCATTGCAAAACAAGTTTTTAATTTAATTGTTTCACATTAAAAACACACACTGTATGCTGCATCACAAAATGAGATAACGCTGTCCTGCGATAACCATTGAAGCCAAAGTAGAGAGAAGAATCAGCCAGCGTCGTCATCACCAAGAGAAGCGAGACACGTTTGTCTCACACCCCTGCATGTCAGCTGAGGATTTTGTTCTGAAGCCACAACATGAGATAGTACACACAGCAGGTTGAGCCACAGATGGGAAATCATAATTCAAACAGTCTCACAAAGCACTTGAATTCATTCCTACCTGTAATGTACATTACCATGATGACAATGACCAAGCTAGGATGATCATGGATTCAGACACTAAATCCTCCACATGGTCTTACACAAACTTTTGGTGTAAAGCCGTTTACATGTAACTGTTGTTTCTGAGGACACTTAAGGCTCAGATACACCTGTAGTGGAAAGAGAGCCTTGTGTTTGTAGCAAAGTGTGTTTAGCATGACATTCAACTGCCCTCAAAATGCTACTGCCTGTTACGTAACATTCTCACCTACTGAAAGAGTAACATTATGATTGAATTTGACAAATATGAAGCCACTTCTGGACTTGAAGTTGATGTTCTTTTAAATTAGATCTATTTTGGGAACGTCCGCGTGGTACCCACTTTTATGAGAAAAAACACAAATATTTACACCATATCACAGCAGACCCTGTATCCAAAAAAAATCCTGGCAGAACCCCCTCATGGTGCTTGTGTAAAAATTCCTATGATCATGAAAATGTATTAAAATTGTCAAGCCTGGGGTTGTTTTGTCTTTGTTCAAAAGAAAGTCAAAATGATGCCACCCTTGATAAAGTGGTAAAAGCTGTCTGAAATATCATTTTGACATTCTCTTAATGAAATAATTGTTCAACAACGCTGGGTATTTCCATTTGTTGCAGCATTTGTACATGGCTAGCTGTCTGGCAGGAAAACAAATTGAGATTCAGAGGGGTGCTGTGGTGAGGTGCAGCAGCCAGAAGCCAGAAGTTAATCATATAAATTAACAGTAAGAGTATGACATCCCTTCAAATATATTTGTAAGGAACAGCGTTACACCCCAGGAGTCACATAGGAAACATGCCTTTGAGTAAACTGACTAAATTGAAACTGACAGGTGAAATAAATATGTAAAAATGCGGGCTGCCAAATGTTCAGATATCACGTTTTTTAGTGAACAAAAGTATTTTTTCCGACTCATCACCAACCACCTTTCCCTTCAAGATAATTAACTAAGAAATAATCGCTCATCAGAATCAAATGTTGAAGAATTGGTATCACCTGAATTATGACTTTAAGCAACCGTATGTTCAATCTGTACATTCAAAGTTTGACATCTCACCTGGGGCCTTGTTACAGGTCTGTCCTGCAGTGAAAGAGAGACAAATGGCACACATGTATAGTAAAGCAACACTGCAGTCCAGCATATGCATCAGCAGAAGAGAGCAAGATAGAGCGATGCATGCAGTTCAAAACCAATTGTGTACAGTTCATTTGGCAGTGAGCGACTTATGAATGTGTTTGTTACATAGATATGCTGCACAGGGGTAAGCCCCCTATATGGGTAGTTGTCCCACCCATTCTCAGATTTTCTGTGTGCGTGTATGTGGAGACACAGACCCCACTGCAGGTCCGGCACAGTGGAGGCCATCCTCCCACTACAGTACAGTGCAGGGTGACAGAGAGGGCCGATAAGTCCAGCCGACAGCTCCTTAATCCCCATCAGTGTTTCAGACAGGGCGGTGTGACAGAGCACAGCGCTGTCCTTAGGCCAATTTCTGTTCTTGTCCTCGTCTCCTCCCCTCCCCTGTTCAGGTCCTGCAGGATGCCCTAACAGAGGATGTAGCGCCACCCAGTGGAGGCAGCCGCTGGCTGTGCATGGCTCTGAGGGGCACAGGCAGGGGCGGGGGGGCCTCAGCAGGCAATCTCCTCCAGGGTGCCCAGGGTTGTCTGCAGGGGAACTGTCACAGTGTGGCTGATAGACTCTGAGTGGTTTGCCACTGGGTCACAGGAACTCTGGGAAAAAAGATTGAAACAGTTAGTGCCTAGAGCAAATTCCTGTAGGGACCCATGTGAAATATTCTTTTCTGGTGACGTGGTGACTGCTGGTGTAGACTGCCATGCTACTTTGGCTGGAAAGCTAGCCACTGATATACTAACCATCCAGTAACATAGCAGCGCTATCCAGTCACATAATCAAGAATTTCTAACAGGAAAATAAGATAACATGTTTTAGTCAAGAGATATTTTTTACCATTGACTTCTGGATAAAAAATAACTGTAATGGAGCAGGATACTCTAATTGTAATATGCATTTTAGACTTTCTGCCCCTCTGCTACCTCAAAGTGCTAAGTGGTGCTGAGATTTGCAGATAGTCAACATGTCAAATCTGTGTCAAACTTCACACAAGTTGAGTTTAATGTGAATCATAGTCCACTATAGCTGGGCTCAATGTGAAACCTTTCCGCAAACAGCACTCTTATTACTAACTACCCTGCATATACCGACATGCAAACGCCACCCTGACCTTCTCCTCATACAGCAGCTTTTATATTGTTGATTTAACTATGATGTGATGTTGCTGTCTGCATGCATGTTTGCTAAGGGGGGTTGCTTAGCAAACAAGCATGCATGCAAGCAGAGTCCTTGTTGCTATTCTGATTCTTTTAAAGCTCCTTCAAAGAGCAGAGCATTTTTCTGTCAAAGTGGCAAGCCTCTTTCAGTCTGTACCCAGTCTTAGATTTTGTTTAAGGTTTTTTTAAGGTTTTCTTTCTACATGTTTGTGTGGAGGGGGGAATGATAGGGCAAGGTTTAGTATGCATGGTCGGTGTGAGTATAATTACACTCAATTTACACACTCTACTTACACAGCACTCTGCCACGAAGAATGACAAGTGAGAGGTTAAAGGTTGCTCTTACCACATCCTCTCCATGACTCTCCTCCTCCTCCTCTCTGCTCAGTAAATCCAGCAGTCTGTCTTTCACCACCTGCAGATTGGTAAACAAAATTCAGAGAGGCATCAATTACTCTGGTGTAGAAGATCTCCATGAGCTCTTCTTGTAAATAATGATTTACAGGAACACTTGACTTCAGAATAAACAAGACAAGGTAAAACCTAGTACACGGCTGGCCAATGTGTGGTCAATGTGCTAATTGTGGCCAAATTGTTACAAGTGTTGTAAGTGATAATGTCTATAGTGTAAATATAGATATTAAATGTGTATCTGTGGTGGTGCCAGTCATATGTTTTTGTTGTGTACTGAAGTAGCACATCATATGACATTGTTAAAATGTGTTTATGACAAATAATTTAGGACTGCTTTTCAATGTATTATGTTGTTTTCCACAAGTAGTTACTAGAGTTACTGTGATTCATGTTCCTTTGTTAAACAGAGCTGTAGCACAGCCTCAAATGTTGGTCTTGAGGAGTTGCAGCATTTTTTCATGGATGAACATAAATCCATACTGTACTTATACTATATTTACTTAATATCACCTGGAAATGTTACTGTTGATATCTTCTGTGCTCTTTTTGGTGCACCAACGTTATCCATCTCCGCTGGAAACTAAAACTTAAGTTCCACTGGCATTGTTTTCTTGTGCTATCGGGTGGTATTATTTCAAAGAAGATTTTTCCTTTCTGTATAATGTGTCGGCCAACTCCTCTTTGTAATTTAAGTAATTTATCCTTGACCAAATTTACACCAGCCACTGATTATTTCAGGATTATTTCAAGTTGCAAGCTATTAAAAGTTGCTTTCAGCCATCATGTTAAGCAATTGTGTTGTGCTATTAAAAACAATATAAAGGTATACGTGCTAAAAATGATCTGATTCTGATAAATGATCAAATATTCATCACCTGCTTGTAAACCCTTTGGGTTTTCCTTCCTCTCTCCCCGCTGTTCTGCTGAAGTTTTTAACTCCCCTGATATATACATTATGAAATATCGAAACTTGCCCATTTACAATATTTATTTAGAAACAACCTTGTGTCAGCAACAACATATTAAGGGAGTCCATCAGCTGATTGATGGGGGATAGTGTAGTTAAAAGCCTGTGCTGTTTCAATATGTTTTAAAAGGGCAATGGCCAATGGGGAAACACAAACATTCACATCATCACAATTATTCTGACCAATAGTGTAACTTCATCCCTCAGTGACACAGCGACAGAGTTTCTCATTCATAACGCAGGGTGTCGCCATGCTGGTTGGTCTAGCAAAAAACTAATTACATGGAAAATATGGCAACCAAATATGCAATCACAATTATTTCAGGATGCAAACTATTAAAAGTTGTTTGAGAGCTGCTTTATGTCAGTGACATGAGGGTTTCTGATCCCAATTACTCAATTATGGCAATTATAGATAAAAAAGAAATCTCTTGAAAATTACTTTTCCTGTGGATTTACACAACCCTAGGGGATGTGAAGATCAGTGCGTGCTTCATGGAACCCTGTGCAGCTGGAAGCAGCATAAGGAGCCAGGAAGAGGGCCACACATGAAAGCGGAGGTAATGGAAAAGCAACAGCACACGTTTCTTCATCTCAGCCAGCTTTGAAGTAAATCTGGCTCTTATGTGCTTTTTTTACCAGTGAGATTGTTTCTTTTGTCAACTTTAAGGGTCAATGCTCTAGCTCTTAATAGAAAAACTAAACAAACATCTCTAAACTATCAAAGTTTATTGCACTGGCAAACGCTGTGAGAGCCTGTAAAGGAGTGTCATGCGTGCATCATTTTGATGTGTCCACGGTTATACAGAATAAAAGTGTGCAAAAGCAAATTGAGACTGACCTCATAAGCATAGTCAAACAGCTCAAGGATGGTGAGGATGCTGGCTCCAATGAACAGACCCATCTGGCCTCCAATATCCCCTGTAGAAGGCCACAGTCACACAAAAAGAAGAGAAAAGAAAGAGAAATAGAGGACAGTACAGATACTAATTAGAAACGGTTAATATTTGATTCTAACTGGCTGGCTGGAGTCCGTTAAAGTTGTGTGACAACACATCTCAAACATAATTGTGGTGCAAGTTAGACTGAACTGCAGGTACGTGTCTCAATGTCATCCATTACTTTAACATATCACAACAGCTCTTTTGACAAATCATAACCACATTCTTTGCTCTATTCTATAGTTAAGACTATTGTATATAGTCTATACTATACTGACCATTAGTCTGCGAGACTAATGCTACACTATGGCATTAAGAAAGAGATTTCTTAATGAAAATAGATAGCAACACAACCTCGATCTGTCCCAATGAAACAGACCCTAAAGTAGATCATTTGATTGCACCTGTCAAGTTTGAATAGTTAGTAATATTAGTATCTTTAGCATTTTTTACTTTTAGTGTCTCAAGTAAACTGAAATGAATCTCATTTGGCTGTTTTTATTTGGCAATTTATTGGGTCTATGTTTGTTTTCAAAAGATCCATGCTTGTGTCAATTAATTGGTCAATATTAAAACACACTCAAACATTAAAAGAAGTGCAATGACCTTTTTATGTTCAGTTAAAACTTGTGGACAGGGTTATAGTTGCTCATTTCATTTATAGATGCTATAAAGCCCTGACAAAATTGTCAAATTTAGCTGGCTCACAGTACTTCACAGGGCCAACATTTTGGTAATGATTTTCCAAATGAGTCAGGATGGGCCATGTCCCATTAATCAACACATCATTTTCAAAAGTAGCATGGTTGTGACTAAAGTAGACGTAGTAACGTGATATTTTTGGAAAATAAAGGTAGCATTGAGTTAAACTTACCCAGCAAGCCTGCCACTTCGTAAGCTTTCTTTTGATCAATGGTCTCGTAGTTCAAAGCCTCAAAGAACACGTCCAGCACCAAGATGTTGTCTCTGCAACAGGCAAAATAAGGCATTAGTCCTGATGAATCCCATACCAGACGATCACTTGGCACCAAGACAATCTGCATCATTCTATTCATTATCTACTGAACTATTAAACTAGGGAAACACACTGTGTGGGAGAACATGAGCATTGCAGTAGCTCAGCTTTTTCTGGAGATTCCAGTTCTTTAAATCCTTCCTTAAAGGCCTATAGGACCACTGTGGGCAGCAAAAAGGCTCAGATCTTCTCTGTGGTGAGTTTGCATTTTTTCTTTTCCTTTTAATGAGCGTTTCCTCCTTCACAAATATTTCTTATTTTTTCTCTCTTTTATATTTCTTTGTAAAACATAATCAGAAAAATAAAACTACATAGAACTACATCAATTTGTTTTTTTATTGTATTTGCTTTGCGAATTAGGACTACTCTTAAATTAGATGACCATTCTGAGAAACCATATTAAGAATTGGTGTGATTCCATTCACAAGTGTTCTCAACTGCTTGCTGCTAATAATTTAGGAAAAGTGAAAGCATTGATTACTTTCCAAAAGGTATTCATGAATTTCAAATCTTTGCATGAAAGTTTAATTGATTGGTTCAATGGGTAGGTTTAAAGTAATTCAAAAAGAAAAAGTTATTTTCCGATTAACTGTGTGCTATTAGAATTGAGGGAATTATACTTAATATACATAACATTATGAGCAGTACCAGAGTATCATTAAGAACTTTGTTACTTGTTACTTACGTGATGTACTTCTCAGACTTGTTGAACTTCTTCTGCAGGTAGCGGGCCGAGGTCTTGCTTGGGATTTTGACCATGGACAGCTCTTTGTTGTAGCGGGTCATGTTGCACGGCGTCCTGCACATGCAGTTACTGCTCTCCAGCACCGACAGTTTGGCTTCACGCAGGAGGAGCAATAGAGAGGCGTGAGGTGAGATGGGGGAAGATGATAAACCAGGGGAAAATGCTCTTTTAGAAACAAAGTCAAATTTTTATGAGATTTACTGTATATGTTACATAGTCCCAGATATAATGAGAAAGCCACTGTAAAGGCAGCAAATATCCAGTAAGTGTTGTGAATCCCAAAGATTTTCGACCAAGGCATTGTGCTGTTGTGAGTTAGGTAAAATAACTTACAATACAATGTCACTGTGAAGTCACTATGAACTTCTAAAAACATATTAGTCTCCACAAAAAAATATTTTTCCAGGCAAAAATGTAAAATGTTCTCTGGTTCCAGGTTTTCAAACGAGAGCATTTGTTAGTTTTCTTTAATTAGAAATTTAATATATCTGGTTATTTAGACACAGAAATTAATTCAAGAAATTTCAAGGCATTTTTGACTATTTTCTGACATTTTGTAGGCTAACTGATCATGTAAAGTTTTTTTTTTTTAATTAAAGATGTAAATATGTCTAAAAATATGTACTAATATGAATCCACCGTATTATTAGCAAAGATAAAGCAGCCTACCGTATTCCTAAAAAAAACTAAAACATTTAATTGACAAAGCATTGATGGGTAGATTTAAAGTCATTAAAAAAAAAGTTATTTTCAGACTAACTGCATGCTATTAGACCTCCACATGTAATGTAGCCACTTTGTAAGCCATCCATGGATACAGTTAAGCCTAAAGATTTAATGTGCCTTCCACATGAATCTACCTGATTTATAAATAATATAGGATCCATCCGGCCTAGTTTCAAATGCAACTTAATTTAAAAAGAAAGTAGCAGGGGCCCCCTCTCCATCTCTTTTTTTAGCTATGGGGTCCTTGTCCTTAAAAAAGATTTAAAGAGTTCTTTGAACTACAAGCCAACTAATCGGAAACAATATTATGGTACATCGTGATAATGTTTCCTTTACGCACCACAGCCAATTACTTTTAATTAGCCACATATTTGTGGCATGTTATTGCCAAATCTACGTCTATGCTTTCTCACAGCTGATTAACATAAGGTTCAGGCTGAGGGCATTTGGGGGAAATAGCACCTCTTTTCTGAAACCTGACTCCTGTTATAGGCTTTCAAAAAAAAAGGGTTACACACACGATTGCACACAAGGCCCCATTCACACTGCGCCTTGAGTTGTGTGGATGTTTACTCCATAAAAGCCCAAACGACAGTATAAGTCAGTGTCAGAGTTAAAGTCACAGAATGTAAAGCGCCAAACACAAACATGCCCTCAAGTAGCATCCGTGAAAACAGCCTTCACTCTGACAGAGACAAAAGTCCTGATCCAGAAATGCCAGGCTCTATTCACGGCTCTGCTGAGGCAGTTTGACTCAGAAAGAAAAGAAGAAAAAAAGTAAAATGCACTGGGTGATTTCGTGTTAGGCCCGCAGCTCCTACATAACACCAACTCTCTCACAGTGACGGTAATGTTATGCGACACAGGCTTTTCAAAGATAGCTCCATCAAAAGCTTCTCCAGCACTGAGGCTGCTCACACTTTACACTGAATTTATTTATGAATTTTATGAACTAAAGTATCAAAGATTGCACACTACCAAAACTTCTCTCTACTTTATTTAAAATTTTAAGTTATGCTATATCATACCTACTATTTAATGTCTTAGATTCTCATTTTGTTTTTTACTTGTGGGATTTACATAATTAATAAGCACTGTTGGAGGGAGCCTAATTGTTGAGCATTTGACAATAAATAACTTGAATGGAAAGGAGAAGGTAATGTTGTCAGGTTTATTTCTCACTGAGACCGCTATGTGGCAGACCCGCAGATCATAGAGCATTAAGGCATCTATCCCCCACGGCGCACTAATAGCCACTGGGACCACGCAGTCACGGAATTGCAAGAGAAAATTCAATATGGCTTCTCAGTGGCCTCTTATTTTTATTTAAATGAGACCTTATTGGATACACGGGAGCAAGGCCTTGCACATTAAGATGACTGATTTCTTTCATTAATCCCCCCACCTTTGTCCACCGTCCTCTCTCATTTCCTCGAACGCACATTTAAATCGAAAAGATCAAATTACCATAACACATGTTCCTCGTACACTTGTTTTTTCCAAGTGTAACTAACTAGCTGTGAATACTAGTATAAATACATATCTGTCTGAGAGAAAGACATCTTACTTAAGACAGCTTTGGCAGGTTGAATTTTATTTTTAGACGTCATAACAAAAATTGGAAATGATTGAGTTTTCTGCCTGGGTGTGTGATTATAAGCCATCTCGTTTCCTCAAAAGAAAACAACTAGACAAGCAACTTGTTCACAGATGACAGATGCAGTTGTCTCCTATCAAAAATTACTTTCAGTGCAGCCTGCAAAACTTGAGTCACATAGTTATAAAGAAAGAAAAACCCAATCTCTGGTGGGTACAGCAAATTGGCACCGAGTTTAGAAAACAAGAAAGAATTTGCATTGAAAATTGTGTGTGTGTCTGTGTGTTATTTTTATTTAAGCAGTTTTGTTTAAATACATATTCACAAATTTAATTCCATATGGGAGCCTGCAGTCTTGCTGACTGCCTATATAGTTTTGTTGCTTGTTGTCTTGGTTATATATTTTTCTCACATTTCTAGTTTTCTAGAAATAATTTCCCTCAGGTTGGGAGAGAGCAGAGAGACTGGCGTGGGAAGTGAGAAAGTTTTTGTGATGTTGCTGTAAATCCTGCTTGCCAACAGTTCATAAGGTCATACATAACTATGCTTTTGAATACATTTTTTAGGTATTATTTATGTTTTCACCGACTTTCATCAATCAAAAATGTAGATTATATTAGAGCTTACATGACTAACAGTGGTTTTACTTAAACAACTATGTGACCGCTGAAAAGAGGATCTTAAAACTGGGCTTTCTATGCAGTGCAGAATGACTTCTTTTTTTTAAATTAGTGCTATATGACCAGAGAAAACAGAAAAAGAAGCTATGATATTCACCTTCGCTCTAATCGTAAAAAACGTACAACTACCAGAATGCACTGAGTCGCACCAGACCAATAAACGCTCCTGCTGGCGGGTGACGTAGCGCAATCTTGTCGAGCATGTCGGTATTGAAACACAATGGTGGCCATCCGGTAACAAACAATCTCGTATAACAGTTAAACTGTAAGGTAGGCATTACAGTAACTGCTTGTTTTCTGAGCAACACGTCTAGTTTTACCATTTCATCTTCATCTCAGCCTGAGTTTGAGAAAAAGAGAGAGAGGGGCAGCTCTCTCTTGTCTTTCTGACGTTTTTTGTGAGTAGTTCACTTACTTTTCTTTGAAATGGATGTGACAAAACCTACATTCATTAATATAAAACACGTGTGTTAAAGTGTGCACTATAAATGTAATTATTTTCCTCCACAGCCTTTATTTTATTTCCTGATTCAGAATAACGGTGGGCTGCACACTTACTTACAGATCTGGAGTCTCATACTGAATTGGAGACCACTGCTGTGCAATCGTTGTGCTTACTAAAGTGCAATGAGTCACGCAGAGCAGGGACTGGGGTAAAAAGAAGGTCCGCATGTAAAGGCTGAAAGGTACAGCTGTACTGGGTGTCATTTTTCCCATTCTTCTTTTAAGGTTTAACAATGAAGCTTTGAATACCTGTTATCACAATCCTGAAGGTTATATATGGTAATTGTAATTTATGGTGCTATTAGATTGCCGCTAAATTGCCCTGTTAACACAAGTGCGTGCATCACTTTGTGTGGGTAGAACGGGGGGGGGGGGGGGGGGGGGGGGGGGGGTAAAATGCTTTTTGAACGCAGTGAAAAAAATGTTTTTTCTGCCTAATTCCAACAACAAATGCATGCAGCAGAAATGCCTCATCTCAGAATTAAATTTAAAGTAATGGAATTATACGCTCCAAAATGGAATGGGTTCTTCTTTGGCCCGTGCTACACCCTTCCACCAAGTAATATGAAACTCAAGTCAGTTTTTCTGTAATCCTTCTGACAGACAAGCAAACAAACCAACAAACAAACTAAGGTGAAAACATGGTTTACTGCATGGCCTCTGCAACTGTGCAGAAATATTAGCTTTAAACTAAATAAGTAGACATGTTGATTTAACATTTGAATTTGGGTAAGCCCTCCTAAAAGGCATCATGGAACTTAATGAGGAAAAAAATTGACCAATCAACGTTCTCACAGAAGAGCACATCAGCTATGGCGGTTCCTTAAATGCCAAAGTAAAAATACATGTAAGCTTCATCCAAAATGTTTAGACTTTCTGCCTCATCAAACCAAATGATTTGGCATACTACATGACCAGAGTTGATGGTGGGTCAACATGACACATTGACATACAGACCCTTTCTCAGGATATTTCACAGAGCACACTCTAATCCATTTTCCTGGGGACTAATTACAAAGTACTAAAGTATTTGGTGTTTTGATGGAAAGATTGTTGAAATTCCCTTTATGTGTGACTGTAGAGTGTGTATGTGTTTTTATGTCTGTGTGTTAGCAATATGCTCAGCGTGTGCCCCACCCCTCGCCCAATGTCTGCTTTAAAGCTTCCCTTGTGACTGTAATCAAATACAGGAAACAGATAAGAAAGCATATCTTTATGATCTGCTTTGGAAGGCTAAACCCTTGACTTTTAAACACTTTCCAAGGAATAGAATTTAGATCAAATCCCAAATATACCATTTCATCTGATTTTCATGAGTCTCTCTTTCTCCCACTCAGCCCCTTTAAGGTAAAATATTACACTGCAACATTTGGGCATTTTCAAAAAAAGTTGAAACAAAGACAATCAGCTCAATATCTGTAAAAAGGTTTATATAAAACCAGCAAAGGCTGCCAGAAAACTTTTATATGGCCATTTAATTTACCTCAGTGCAGGAAATATGATGTATTATATATCCGACCATCCATCCATTAAATTGAACTCTTACACTGCAGTCCCTGTCTGCTCGGATGTTGGTTACAGACTTGATGAGCTGGTTGATAAGGTGAATCCTGTTCTCTTGATAAATAAAAAAGTTAAAGCTTTAGTGCGTAACTTTTTTAAATTAATGGATGTCCGTTACCTTCAAGTCATTGCCAAATGAGTTGATGCAAAGCTAATTAAGACGGCTCATTAATCGGCTAATTAATCGGCACCACAAAACTCTCTCTGTATTTCATAGTATGGCTATGTTCAGAAAATTGTTTTGTCCGGCGCTTTGCAAGCAGAAGCTCGAGTGACAATAATAACTCTTCTGAAGAGTCAATCATGTGTTTTTTTAATCCTCCGTGTCCTCCTTGGCTACTAGCAACTGCGTGGACGAGGGGTGAACGTAGTGCGTGATCACGGAAGGCTTGTATCAGGTGGATGCGCCAACAGAATTTTTGTTGTTGCTTAGAATTCCTCATGTGGGGGGGGGACAGAAACTACGCACTATAGCTAAAGTAGTGGCAGACACTTTTTACCATTTATGCGATAGTGCTATAGCCTATAATTAGTAGTCCAGTTGTGTGCCTAAAGTTATTCCTTGACTGTGCAATTTCCTTTTAAAATGACAGACATTATCACCTGTTCCCAAAAGCAACTTGTTTTCTACTGCAGTGGTTTGGCATTCGTGATGATATACTCTGGCAGCTCTTAAGTCGTGCCGTCTCAAGCTTAAACTTCCCTGCCGTGTTGCTCATCTTTAAAGCGGGTTTAGCATTAAAGCTCTGTATCAACAGGGTAAAAAAAAAGATAATCCTAATCCTTTCTCGGGGGAAATAATGATATGTAAACCAAAAAATACAGCGTATGTGTGTGTGTGTTTTGTCTTAAACAATGTTCACGAGGTTGTGTGTCTATGCAGACTTACCGAGGGCAGGCTCAGCGCAGTCTTTGTACTGCTCAGGGGTGCAGTAAGAAGCATCACCTAGGAACAGTTTGAATGAGTAGGTATTTAGTCAATGTTATGTTTAAATATGAAAGGGGATGTACTTGACATTTAGAACATTAATATAGCAGCAAACTGATTCATGCTATGTAAAGATATAATGGAGCATTGGCGTCCTGAGCAGAGGATGAAGTCACACTCCCTCTGTATGTGTGTTGCAATCCAAGCTTCTTTGTTCTTTGTTTTGCTAGCCGGTCTGGCCTGAGGCCCTGAAAAAACGTAGGTTTTTCACATATTGGGAATGGTCTGTGAGAGCCGCGTGAAGGCAATCCCAGCCCTATGTTTTTTTGTTTCAGTATTTCAACTCCACTCTCTTTAAGTTTTTGAAAAACAGTTGGATGAATCTAGGAACAATATGTGTGACACAGCACCTTTTCCTGCCAGACACGTAATACCAAGAAGTTTTTAAATTCTAACACTTAATCCAGTATTGACCTGTCATATCCATATAAAGCATCTCAATACATTTTAATCTCACATAAAATACAGCAACCTTGCTAAAAACTCTTGTTGATGAATGCATGCTCAATACACTCCCAGACCAGCCGTAGTGCTTACCAGGCATGTGCACCATCCTGCAGTTACAGTTTTCTACGATATAGCGTGTTTCACAGTCAATCCTGCAGGCAGTTATGCTGTAGACCTGGAAAAAGCCAGACTCCAGAGCCCTCCACTCACACTCTCCCCAGGGGGGAGGCAGGTAGGTCAGCTACAGGGGAGAAAGGTTGTGTGGGGGGTTAATCAGGAGATGGTTTTTCTCAAACATGTACACCAGAGTGTTTTTAAGACCTTTTTAATACCACATATAATGCAATTTAACACAATTTCATGGTCATACCAGTCAAAGAATGTCGGAAAACCAATAGAGACAACAAGGCTTTTAACCAATTATTTATTTAGTGCATTCATATAACATTTTTGTCAGTGCATCCAAGCTGCACAGTCTATTACAATGATGATGATAGTGCAGATAGACGGAAAAGACAGGGGGGGGGGGGAGATGACATGCAGCAAAGGGGCCACAGGTCGGATTCGAACCAGTGATGCAGCCAAGGACTTAGCCTACATTGGGAGCACACTCTACTATGTGAGCTAAAGGTCAACCCAGTACTGATAATTAACAGGATCTGGACCCAGATATGTATCAGAAAAAATATGGTTACATGTATCAATTAAGAAATCATGCATTTAAATTAATCCAAGGTTTTGCTCAAATTGACATTAGTCCATTATGGATAAAAGATCTTTCTATCTACTGTGGCTAGCAGTAGCAACAGTGCTTGCTATAGGTCTGGTGGTAAAGACTGAAAAATGATTAAACAGCCTGCTGAATGTACAAGATCATGGCAGCCTGCAACCATAAACAAACTAAAGTTACCGTAGAAGTAATGTGACTGCAAGGCAAGCAAGACAATTCTTTTTTTAAATAAGACTTTTTTTCACAAGGGAAGATAATTCAATACCTACACTTTTCAATACTTGCGGATATCCCACCCACACACAGATACAGAGAAAATCAATGTATACTGTGGACAGATCCCGACAACAGCTCTCCAAAACCTCCTTGAAACCCAGCCATTACAGAGAAGCAGAAGAGCCGAACAACAAACCAGGCGGCGCGGAAAACAATTCAACAGATAGCCAGACTCTGTCGGAAAAATGTTCTCCTCCTGCTCCTGTGGCTCTGAGGACTGGGACAGCAGATGAAGGATGAGGGACACGGGGCGAGCAGTGTGGAGGCCCATCTGCTCCGAAACCCAGGCAGCAGTACACTAGCCGTGCACTTGGTATCCATCACCCACCACCCTCTGTTGCCCGGTTCCCTTCATTGTCATCACAATGCATCCCAGCTGGGACCTCTTCCTCTGCCAGAGGAGCAATTTTTTTTGGATGATGGAAAACACAACACCCTGCCAGGTGAAATTTGGCCACAGTTTGCTTGTTCATACTCACAGAATTTGAAACCTGTGCTTCAAGGGAGTTTGATGCTTTACGTCTTCAAATCACTTCACTTGGGACATTACATTCAAACACGATCCAAACAGAAATCTAACACGCTGAATATTTCAGCATTCAAAAGCCACAACTACATTGTCACCTGTGATAATTAAACATGTACTGCCTGAAGCCAGCAGCAAGTGAAAGCACTGAATACTGACATGCAGGTACTATGAATTTTATTAGGGATTTAAAAAGGTGCTTCTCAGCAATCCTTAACCTTTAAAGTCCCCTTCACACCTCAGCTAATCTTCACTTCTGGCCTAATTAGAGACAGCTTTGGCTGATGGAGATCTGATTATTTCTCAGAAATCAGATAATCCAAGGTGTTCAATATCACTTTACACAGAGTTGGGACCTGTTGACCTGATTATGGTCTATCTAATAAGAGACACGACCTGTGCCCCACTCAGGTTGTTATTAATCAATGTTCCATTCCCCTGATGTGCTGGAGCAATGCATTAATTAGGCTTTACAAGACAGTCCGCAGGGGACATTGTTAAAAAAGTTGGATTTGAGAACAGGGTGGGTTTAATAAGGTCATTGTGTTAGCACTTGTTGAGTGAAATGAAATGGAAACTGTAGAGCACTGGTTTGAGCTGGATCTCAACATAAAATATAAAAAAGCAAGACAGACATTTCAAAAAAGGGCCCTCTGCAGAGCTGAAATACAAAGACTCTGCGCTTGAATCAAGAGGCAGCAAAAGAATAATGGTATAATGGAGACTTTTTTTGTATCCATTGGGAAAAATTTATTTCTCAACCAAGAGAACACTGTGCCCTTTAGGCTTCAGTCAAAAGTGAATCAGTGAATGGCAATTTCTATGTCTGGAGAGCTCGAAATCAAAATTGCCTGTCTGCCTGTGAAGACTCATTCAAACCCTTACTATAGGCTGTGTACTTTGTGCCTCCCGCTCTCTAGATTGAGCTGCTTTGGTCTAGGCCCAAAATTATTAGCCAAAATGAGCTTATTAAACTCTTTGTCAAAGTCATTTTCACAGGCAGACTGATTGGTATCCATTACAAAGATCCACTAATTACAAGTTGTTTTTTTTTAAACACATTCCACAAAGCCCCATCCCAAATCTCTGACCCAGATTCTCTAACCAATCATCATTATCAGCATTGCATTTGAACATATTTGAAAGTGCCCTACGGGTTTGCACAGAATAAGAAGCTAGGTGGGAACATCTCGCAGCAGGAGGGATTTTCCCAGACTTCTGATACAAGTAAAGCTCTGCATTAATTAGCTGGAGCTAAATTTGCTATGTTCCCCACTGTGAGGGCTTGTGCAGTGTTTCCACAGCAGTCAGGAAGCGGAAGGACGGCCTTCACCACTGCTAGTCACATAACTGGACTGACAGATGAACATAGACAGAAACCCTGGAGGCTCATTACCCAGGAGGCCTAAGCATCGCTTTTTTTATACTCCTTTCTGTCTATGCTGAGGTGACTCTCTATGCCGCAGCACCCCACTGAGCCGGGATGTAGTGAAGCGAGGCTTCGACTGAGTTTTGCTAAAGCAAAGTTCTTGAAATTTCCACTAAACTTATCAAATTGAATTGCAATTTTAGTTACTCACAATCAGTACACGTGTGTTAGAAACTAGGTTAACTAGAGCTAAAATTGAGAAAATATATACAGAACATGCATGATAAAGCTAGTTACTGTAAATCCCTCATCTGTAGTTCCGTAGAGAGACAAACACAAACTATGACTGAATTGTAAGAATAGTCAAATGTTTAGTGTTATTTAGACTTTTGGATGCTGCTTTGTGATCATTTTAGTTGAACTCTGAATGGAATTATGTGAAATATGAGGATGCACCACTGCGAGTGAGAATCTGTTCTTTCATTGTTCCACTCGGCTGTCACAGCTAAAATGTCCCTTTCTGCAACACAGTCTGAGGTCTTTGTCATGCACATGTCCTATAATTTTAGATACATGGTTTTGTGGACAAGAAATCAGTGTTGTCCAGGAGAACTCTAGCCCTACGCAGGTTTCTCCTTCTTTAGACGTTTAGAAATCAGCTTGCTGGAGAAAGCTGACTATAACACAATGACTTTAAATGGCTTTAATCAACACTTTAATATTACAGATCACTTGATGTCACTCGATTTTACTTGAAAGGGGTCACTTAAAGTTATAACTATTACCCAACTCTGCAGATCCTCTCCTCTATAGGTAGCTGTATAGAAACTTTCAGCTCATTGTTTTTTTTTTCAAGTTGCTTGACTTTCTGTTGAGTAGTCGATAAATTACCATACAGTACAAGAGAAGCTGACAGACAATTTTAACCTGCATTAGCTGTTTAGGTTTAATTACTAATGTTAACTAGCATTTTAGTTAGCAATAATTAGCCTGTGCCTATGTTATTAACTAACTTCTACCTAGGCTCTCCGTTTCTGCAAGATTGGGAAGGATTGAGATTTCTCTTGGCACAGCTAGAAGAAGACTAACAACTTTCAGAAATTTAATACGGCCCAGTCTACTCGCACCGCTTTCATAGTTTTGTTTTTGGCTGCAGTATAGACAGCTGTTTTCTGTGAAATGTCTGTGTACACGAACTGCTTAGCACCGAACATCAACAACAACAACAAAGTAAAAAAACTAGTTGGTAAACACAGCAGAGCATTTGCTTTTGTATGTGGTACACACATTTGCCAGGTAGCCAGAAACATGACTCCAAATTAATGCATATGTTGCTTTGTTTCTGCTGGATAGGTAAATAGACAACTCTTTGTTCCCCATATCAAATTAAAATGTGTTCATATGTTAGTGTTGTGTTCACAACTTGCTTTTGCTTCACCCAAGTGGCTAAAGAAACAGCTGTTGCAGGTGTACGCGCATGTAAACACTCACTGACAGCTGGTCGTTGCCAAAGGAACAGAAAATGCATCGATATACTGGAAAGGGAGGTCATTTTAAGAATGTCAATATAATTAATGTATCTTGACAGCGATCTGTCTGCTAAGAGAAGGTCAGTCTAGTCAGCACCCACTGTTGAGCCGGACAATACATTTCCAAAAGCTGAACTTGAAAGCAGAAAAAGAGAAAAAAACTGGAGATGAAAACAAGAGACAGAAAAAATAACCGAGACAGAAATGATGATAACTGGTCATGACTGAGAGCACTCATGATACAGCGACATTCAGCTTGGCAGTGTAGAAACACTCCTTCACTGAAACCTGTTCATCTCAGGCCAATAGGATGGAAAAGAGAAAACAGGGTAAACAACCTTGTGAAGTAGGCTACTGGTGTCAGAGAAAAAAGGCTATTTGCATTAAACACCTTCGGCTGT
Source organism: Etheostoma cragini (assembly GCF_013103735.1). Lineage (NCBI taxonomy): Eukaryota > Metazoa > Chordata > Actinopteri > Perciformes > Percidae > Etheostoma > Etheostoma cragini. The sequence goes on from NC_048421.1 coordinate 15,644,452, forward strand.
GTATATCTGTGAGACCTGCAGCTTTTAATATCGGCCTTGTGTGATGGGAGAAAGTTTCAGAATGATTGAGTGGATCTCAGGCCGAGTGAAGCGCCTCTCCACCAACAAGGTCATGGACACTGACAGTGAGGGAAGTTATCATTTGTCAGTCAAAAATCCCCAAGAGACCACAGAGTCCAATTCACGGTGAAGAGGGTATTGAGACACACTTGTAGCCACTCACACACATGCATTCACACAATCCAATCAAACCTGTTATGGCAATTCATTTATCAAAGTTTAATTTGTTTTATTTTGTTATTTTATCTCTGAGCGATACGCTGAACATGCGGCTTTGAAGTGAAAAACAGCACAAGGATGAGAAATGATAAAAAAGCTGTTAACTGTGTAGAAGTGGAAGTCAGAGACACCTACCCTCTGCTCCTGTGTGGCTACAAAAGTCTGAAAGCCGGGAGCCACGCCGAAGCCCAGCTCGTGAACAAATGGGGGCTCCGCCTGGCTGTGGATCTGCACACGCACCCCCGCCTCAAAGGCTGTATCCTCTGGAAAAAACAACAGATGAAAAGACTCAGATGATTTATTCAGTCAATAAACAGAAATGTGTAGAAAAAGACAATTTACATGTCTTTGGCTTTTTGACTGGGTCAGGTAAACTGCTCAGGGAACAGAGTAACTAGAAAAAAAGCTGTTTACACTCAACAGATGTTTCTTAAGAGAGTCAAAAAACAATCTTTTTGTTTAAAAAAAATCAAGCAAAATTGGCTCTTTAGTCTTAAAGCCATGAGGTTTTAGGATTCTTTATTACCACACAAACTCTCAAAGACGTACCGTCCCGTTTGTCTTCACATCAAACACAGGTAAGAGCAGAAAGCTCGGTGCTGACTCAATAGATGAAAGGACCTTTATCCTGCTATTCAAAGCACTCATATGCACTGACTACGCAACACACACACACACACACACCTTCATGGGCAAAGATGAAGAGAGCCATAATATTTATGGGAAAAGAGAGAGCGGCCTTTGCAGAAATCGATAATGTTCTCTCTCTATGTCCTCACTTTCTCCTGGACATCAATCAAGGCTTTCTCCTGCCAGACGATCAGCCAGACACCTCGAGGTGCTCTGCAACCATCAGACATCTGAGCCTTTCAGCACGACCAGCCTCACAAATCCACATAGCTGCATCACCCTACTCTACTAAACCCATCAATCAAACATCTGCAGTGACTAATATGGTGACAGCTTGGATGCATTCACATTAAAGAACAGATGAAGGGATCAAACGTGCCTTCTTCTGAAATACTGCAGTGTGTATGTGTGTGTGTGTGTGTGTGTGTGCGCGCGTAAGTGTGGGTGTGTAAAAGAGCATGGAAGAAACATTGAGTGTTTAAGAGCGATCATCAATATGTTTTTGTTTGTGTGGGTGTGTGGGTGTGTGTGTGTATCAGAATAGAGAAGCAAGGGCATGAAATGTGCATGCTGATGACAGACTGCTGACTGTGTTCATGTGTGAGTGGGTCCTTAAATTAGAGTGTGTTATTAGAGTGTAGTCTAGAGATTACTCTTGTTATGATCTAGGACTTTTAATAAAATTGAATTGAATTTAATCACTTGTGTGTGGCTGAAAAGGGTTATGTCTTTTATGTCTCATCCTATTTTGTCCAGCTCTGAGACTGGTCCTTTATATTGTGTTTGCTACACCTTTAAGAAGCCATTAGATCCCTGTGTATTTAGGACACAGTTTAAATGAATTGGCACCATTTAATGTGCACAAAGGAAAAGGCAAATGCAGCACAACACTTTTCCAAGGCTGTACTGTAAATGGGCAAAAGGATGTGGAGCCCTGAACAATTGGCCCATATGCGGGTGATAAACATATAACCAACATATGCAGGAAGCATACGCTGTTACAGAAACTCCTGGTTCAAAATGACATTTTTTTTGTTTTTTTCACATGCCCTGCATTTTCTTTAGCACCTCCCTGAGGTCCCCACCGCCACAGCCTAAACCCACTACCACATTCAAATGAATGGGAGGACTGGTGTTTTGGCCACACCACCTGATCTGAATATAGCTTAGACGTAACAATTTGGTCCTGCTTTAGCAACGCAGACTAAGCCCGTCGTGTAGTTCAATCAAACATAAACCTGACAAATTTGGTTTTAATCAGATTAATGACATCCATTTATTTATGGTATTTATGGAATTAAACGTAAATAGCTGAGCAGAGTGCATAACAAATGCCATCAAAATAGAACTTGTTTATCAAGTCTGTGTTTATCATTGCCATGGGAGGATCCCACAGACCCCCTGACAGAGCTCCGGGCTTAGCCACAAATGTCCTTAAATCCTAGAAACGCCCCTCTGTACACCTGACCTGAAAATAAAGAAAGATGAGTTGTGGGTCTTTCAATGTTTATCCATTTTATCTGACACATGTTTTTGTTTATTCACTGGCCTCCTGTTATTTTGCACAAGTGGCACCCAGGCAAAGCAAGTTGAGTATTTGTATGAAAACATCATTAAATCCTTTCTTAATTACAACCAAGTGTCGGGCCAGAACTGCCTCATTTGTCATTGTGTGACTTCATCCGATCATTGAGAAGAGTTTGTCACAGTTATTGTTAATGTGACATTTAAAAGGAAAACACTTGTCAGACATGTCTTTATGATAGTTGTTGGACTAATGCTCCATTAGCAGCAATAGCATTTCACATAATTAGCAACTATTGTCCAAAAAACAATCAGAAACACATAAAAGAGTCATACTTTGCACTGGGTGACAAAATGCCTTCATTACAACGGACAGTAAACAGAGTAAACAATTGCATCCCTGAGCGGCCTGCACAGTGACGTCTGCACCACATGAAAATATAGGCACTAACTACACTGGCTGTTCATTGTGATAAAGGAATATGTCACCCAGTGTGGCTCTTTAGTGTATTTTTAATGGTATTTTTATCGAGTTCTACAGCAAAGTGGAATAAGCTATCAGACTGTGACTGCATATGCAATAACTTAGGTGCATATGCTCATTGTAGGTCTAATTATCATTTCAAGTTATGTGTTGATAATAATAATAAAAAAATAACAACTTTGTTATTTAACTAAACATGTTTGTGTTTAGGCAGACATTTAATAAGATGCCATTTTCTGTAGTTATATTGTTGCTAAACATGGCTGTGTTGCTCTTAGTGTACTATTAGTAGCACTAATATGGGGACTGTAATACAAAAATGTATTCTAAGAAACTATTAATTCAGCTTGTGTGTTGAACATTTGTCAAACTAAATGCCTGCTGTAACACAAACATCAATGATAATATAGTGAATGGATTTAGTATATATATTGGACTTAATCAGGAAACACTGAAAAAAAGACTTAACAGGAGTGTTTTCTCAGTGTCAATATTTGATGAATTTAAAAAGCCCTTTTACTTCCATCAATTCAGATGACATTCAAAATGAGACATCAACAACGATAATGTGAAAATCAACGTTTAAATCATTTTTTGAAAATGCCATTGACATGTTATATATTATACAACATGACAAAACACAGGAATACGATTAGGCATAATAAGACCAAACAACTGAGGAACAACATAGGAGATTCCATGGTGATTTTTAATGAGGGGGTATTTCTGCAAACAAACTAGTTTGTACAATTTCTCTTCCGCCCACGTTAGAAGGCAAAAATGTTATTAGCTGGCTGTTATCGAGAGGGGCGAGAGACACGATAATGATTTACATATAGGGATATTATAGAAAGCTTGAGAGAGAAGTTCAAATGTTTTTGGATTGTCCGTTACCGAAAAAGTGGGACACATCACCCACATTTCTGACATCAGGAAGGTGTCAGTGTTCGTTAGAAGGTTTCACACACTGTTCTACAATCCAACAAACACATCATATGGCGCACACCGGCCCTTCCAGGCATGCACTGCTACTAGTGTCCACCGTGGCTGCTCATCATTTCATGTCATATTATGGTGGTGCTTCCAGTGTTGGGTCAACCGCATTTCAGATTTGGTCTAATAATCCTTGAGTCCATTTTTGACTGTTCTCAGATCTATTATGGATAGGGCTTTGAAAATTAATTTATGCATGTCAGTAGTTTTTTTTAGGTGGGGCTGTATTGGTCAGGACACATGAGTCACTGTATATTTTAAAGAAATAAAGCCACACTAGGACTAGACGCTTCAAATGTCTTTTCTTGTCTGACAATAAGTAAAACGAGCGTGTAGAACAATGGCCAAAAAAACACGGAATCACCATGAAAAGAAGCCTACTGTATGATTGTTTGAAATTCAAAAAATGCATAATACTGACAGATCATTGTATCAAAAGTTCCAAAAAAACTCTCTCTCTGATGTAATATTGTATCTTGTCTTTGATTGGTTTATGTTTTTGATGTTTTTGATCAAAGACAACTTACTATCATTCTGTAATGTAATTACAGAGTGATAATGATTATTGAGTTTGTAATGATTTTTGAATTTTGATTTACAGGTAATAACCTGCTCCGAATTTATCCAAATCACTTATTTCATAAAAAAAGTCCTGCAATTTGTTTGAGTTAGTTGTACAGTCAATTGTTATCCATTGACTATAATATCAAATATCCATAAAATACGTTACTAAATCAAGTTTTCAGTGTGCAGAAGATACACTGATCATATCATGTAGATACATACTGTCTTGTAGACAATCTTTTCCTCAAAGTAAAAAATAGATTTATATTTTCAAACTGTATCTGTCTATTAAAAAATCTAAAAAAAAAAAAGCGTCTGATGGAAACAGAAGAATGTTTGTACATCAGGTCAAATCAAGTGCAGAGTTGAAGTGGAAACTTCCCTTTGAGGTCTTTGGTCAGTGTGTGTGTGTGTGTGTGTGTGTGTGTGTGTGTGTGTGTGTGTGTGTGTGTGTGTGTGTGTGTGTGTCTGTGTGTGCGTGTGTGTGTGTGAGTGTGTGTGTGTGTGTTAGAGATCAGAGCAAACCGTATCAAAAGATGACCAAGATGGTTTGTTATTTCTGAGCACTAGTAGTTGAAGCATCTGCTTCTCACCAATTAAAGTTTATCCTTTGGCCTGCTTTAAAGTAGTTTATATGAATGACAAAATATAAGCTAACCTCAGTTTAATTCACAAACTAAGTGCTGCAACAGAGAAAATGTCACATCATGCCAAGCTAAGATATTGTATATGTGCTCTGCACAAAATGTTATCACAACTTTGCTGTTGGGTGCACATTTACTTAGTGAAGCCTCAGAGACCAAACACGACTTAAAACAAGACTGGAACTGAGATTGCTTGTGTCACGCGTGAAACTGCAGTTGTACCAACAATCAACAATAGCATTAATTAAAGATTTCATGATAAGGCTAAAAATTAAACACTTTCCTCTTTCTGCCATTTGTTCACACCAATGTAAGCTATGTTTCCATCAACTTGTCAATCCAATTATTTGAAATTCGCTAAAAACATTCATGTGAATAAAGCCAGTGAAAGTGTGTTCAACGGCTTTAAAGCAAATAAAAACATATGCGTAAGAGTTCACATGCTCTCAAATGGTATGTATCGGATAGATTTGAGACATTTTAAGGTGTTTTTTGTCATTTTTGCACTTAATGCGAACAATGTTTTGCTAGATGCTTAATATTGCACAATATTGCAAGTTGTAATAATGCTTGTGTGCCAGCTGATAGCGACATATTAAGCTATAATAAGACAGAAACAACGCTATTAAAACATTGCTAAGATACTGCAGACACAGATGTACGCTATGGCCTTTTTCTATCTGAAATTAAATTGAACAAGTATCTCGTCTCCTCGTTCTTCCACTTATGGCTGTCTTTCTTGACACCCGTAATGTTGGCAATTATAGCAAAAATACGTGGATGAAAGGACTAAAACTTCTTCGATATATGGCAGGTAGCAACCATACAATTACCTAAAATGTAATTGCAATTCATTATTTATTCAGCAAATAATGTTTCCATAAGCGTTTATCGCATACGCCGTTTACCCATTAAGAGAAAATCCAGTGAGTTTTAATTTGATCAAATTTGACTGTTTCCATAAGTCATTTTTCATTCAATATTACTTAATTTGCATTAAAATGTGTGGGTGGCTAATTTCTGGAGCACTAAAAGAAGGACAGCTTGAAGTTTCAAGAAGCAAAAGCAACAGTTTTTTACACACACACACACATACACACACACACACACACACACGCACACACACGCTTTGACCAAAGACCTCAAAGGGAAGTGACACAAGCAGAAATATAGGATCAAGAATTTTCCGCTTCAACTCTGCACTTGTTTTGACCTGATGAACAAACATTCTTCTTCTTCCATCAGACGCTTCTCAGAGTGCTTTTCCCCAATGCTTAGATTTAATAACTGCAGACACAAAAAGTGCAGAGGCACTGCAAGATTTTAGCACTGCACTCAAATGCTTGTCGGGCCTTACTTGCCTGTTTGCCATACAAAATGGCAGCCAAGATCTAAGATTATGGATGGCACTTTGACAGAAAACAGGAAACAGAGAGGGACTGACAGACTGGTTATGAAATACAAAGCAAACTAAGCAAAAGGGAGACATTATAGAACTTGATGTAGAATGCTTCTTTCTATGTTCTCATCTAAGACGAAGATTAAATAGAATTCTATAAATCAACACTTCTTTGCATACCTCTCAGATTCTCCATCAGTGCAATAAAAATAGACATAGTGGGGACATAGTGGCTTGAAAACTCTGAAATGTCAGATTTTCTGTACATGAGCAACAATTTGATCTAAAAAAAACTGTGATGTTTATAATTTAAAAAAAAAGATGTTAGTCTCTGATACAAGAAGAAATGGAAGTTGAATGTCATCACAGTTTCACAGGCTGTGATGTGTTCAAGGACTCTGAAGTGGAAACATTTAGTAATTTTGCTGCATGTGGTGGGTGCTGAGTGTGTAAACAGACCTCTTTGATCAAGACTGCTTGACAAATCTGATATTGAAGAGGCCGCTCTGCCGCTGCAACTTTAAATTTCTTTTAAAAAAAAAAAGGTTAATGTGTAGCAGGAGTTGAACATATTATTCAATCCCGCCCCCCCAAAAAGTTTTGAAAGTATGTGTGCTCCAATTCATAGATGCAAAAATGTTTTTAATACCTAGTAGAGTGTGCATGTGGTGGGAAGTATATCTAATTCATTTGAAGTTACAATTCTAGGTGTTTCTGAAATTAGCAATCACAAAAACAAGAAGCTTGTTAACAGGTTGTCGCAGAGAAGCAGCAGGTATCTGTGGAACCAAAGGTCCCACTTTGTAGCTCATCACCATCTCAATTGTCATCCATAAAACTGAAGCTAAAAACTGAAATCCAACTTGTGGGCAAACAATAGTCTGATTTAGAGTCCTAATCACTCAGATGGATTTGTGTAATTTATGGTCTACTTGTGAAAGCCTTCTTTCTGCAGCCACATTATATGGATGGAAATAGCGGACAGACACATCCAATCCTTTTTATTATTCTCATCACTGAGTAGTTCATTCAGCAACACAGTGAGGAGAAAACTAGGTATCCAGGCAACAGGCCATCTGTTTTCTCCCACCACTTAAACATATATCAGTCTTCACCCCATGAGACATATTGTTTTTCACGTTTGTCCATCATGATGAAGTGACGAGGAGTATGATGGCTGCCCTGTAGCTCCCTGGACAGAGCAGTGTGGTAATAAAACCCAAGTGACCGACTGCTGGCCTCTGGATGATGGACAATAAGAAAAGCCAGGGGAGGGGAGAAGGTGTGGCGATTGGATTGAAAAAGGATCATTTGTGGAAGGTGATAGAGGAGGAGTCCCAATGTAGTATGTGCCAATTATGTCTGCACAGCTTAGGGACCGAGTTCAGCTGAGGAGACACTGCGCTCCCTGCTGAGGCTGACTCAGCTCATCTGGGCTAATTAAACCACACAGGGATAAACAAGGGCAATGGAAACTGCAGCCTGCTAGGAGAGGGAGAAGTCCGCTCAAACAGAAATAAAACCAAGACGAGTTCAGGACAAGGGACTTAGGGACTTGCTGTCCATAGAAGAACATGAGGAGGATTGACAGGATGCTGACTTTTTGATGATGGATCTGCTTAAAGTTGAGCCTAGAGAAAATACGGTCTGCTGGGCTGCTCATAGCTTGGCTAGCTGCACCGGGAACTCCCCCGACTGCCCTTCCACTGGTTCATACGTGAGCTGGCCATTCAATGAGCTTCACTGTGGAATTACTAAGGCAGGAAGCATCCCTAAATCATTCAATCTGAGCCACTAACAAGAGCTCTAATCTGCAGTATGGGGGTTAAAGTAAAGCTGCACTACTTTTGTTAAAAGATTATCAACAAATGCAAGGCAAATGACTTTTCAGTAGACACCGTTATTTATCAGCTCCAGCTCATAAATTATCACATTTTTGGCCCTTTTCTGGCACGATGCCATGGCACCCGTTGCCACCATTGATAACTTCTGTCACCTCTGCCACAAATTCCATCCGTTTCCTCCCAGCAGTGCTTGAACAGCAAAATAGTCAGCATAGAGTTTAAAAGAGAGACTGAATGATTAACAGATTTAATTTTTTTAAACGTATAAGTGTTACAGATGTGTGTGTGTTTGTGTGTGTGTCAGTTTTGGCGGAAGGGGGATTGGTAGGCAATCAGGAATTTCATTTAAATCCAGTGTTTGTCCTTGGTGTCATTGAGATAATGTTGCGTGGTGACTGCTAAATCTACTGAAGGCGAGGAGGTGAAAGTGACGGTGTGTGAGTTTGGCGGTGTCTGGGGTGAGCACGGTGGAGCGAGTGAGAGAGTGACGGGAAATGCAGAGCGATCGGTCTGAGTGGAATTTAAGTTTTATAGCGAAGATATGAAGTGAATGTACGGCAAAGTTTGCAGTTTTGTGCAGTTGTGTGCAGTTATGAACGTGACACACCAGAAGAATAAAAAACAGACAAGCATACTGCTCTACAACTATTTTTATCGGGTTTAAAAAAAACAGCATTTACACACTTATTTGGGTGGAAAAAAGAGTATTAGGCACCTTAAGTAAAATAACACTAGAGTACTTTGTAATAACAATTGTTAACTATAGCAATAACAATAAGATTTCATCTGATGTACATGTATAATATTCAAATGATCTGTGGCGTGAGATAAAAATCACTGATACAGTTCATCCAACACATCTTAAACATTTCTGGAGCTTTGTTTGATTAAGAATTTGAGATTTTCTGTGTATGTTTCCATGGAGTGATTTCATCTGGGGGACAATGAATAATCTCAGTGTTAATTATGGTTAAAATAAGTAATTGTGGCCCAAAGGCTCAGCGTGGGACACAACTGGGGAGATTAAGACACTTTATTCACTGGCTATGATGTCTTTGTAATTTGTTTTTCTTTCCCATTGCATGACAAAATACTAAAAATAGAGGAAAAGACAGATTGAAGGCAAAACAGTGAGAGACTATTGTGTTAAATTAGGTGTTGCAGCATGTCTTTCATGTGACAAAATGTGACATAACACAATAAGCAAAAACTCTAATCTCATTAAAATAACATAGTTTTTGTGGGAATGACAAAAAGCAGGCTTGAGTACAAACATGCCAGGAGGTAAGCAAATGTTCTAGAGTGGAATGACTCATATGTCAATCACTCTAAAGTCTCTCGGCTCTGTTTGGGTCCACTGAACATACCGGATGCAATCCACCAACATTGAGTGCACGGGTAAAAGTCACTCAGTGTAACAACAAACTAGTGGTGGAGGGATTACATGATCGAGAGAAAAAATAGAAGTACTATAGAGAGGGAGCAGGAGATGTGGTATTCTTGACTTTATGAGCAGACATTTTCTAAAAGGGAAAGTTTTATTCCCTTTTACTGCTTACCCTGGTTTTGTTTCTAACTTGACTTAAACCACATGTTGAAAATATGACCTCATGAGTTGCATTTTAAGGCAGCATGAGATAAGCAAAAAAAAGAGACATGTGAAGTTAACGGTTTCACTCTGATCCGTTCCAAGTAAGCAGGACAGGTGAGCAAGGTGGTCATGCCTACCTGTGTCCCCCCACACCGGCAGGTACTCGTCCTGCTGGATGTCCAGCATGATCTCCAGACCGTTTCCCGTCCCTCCCTTCATGGTGGTGCGGAGCGTCTTCCCCTCCTCTGCAGCGTTAAACATGTAGCACTTCCCGTACCTGGTGAACACCTGAGAGGAAACGCAGAGAGAGAGAGAGAGAGCGAGGACGGATGTGATGACTTAGTAACCCTTACACATACACAGACACACTGCAAAGATAACATAGAAGAAGAAACACTTGCTAAATAATACATTGATGGAGCCAATTTACTACCCTTAGCCTAGCGCAATTTAGAATCAAATTCAGTTTGCATGATGATGAGCTACAATATGTGTTCTCGCGTTATGATGTATAAAGAATTTTATGAGACACTTCCAATCTCAATATCACTTCAACAGCCAAACATTATCCATCTGTTTTCTCTTTTTGTATTTATCCCTTTTAGCTTGGCAGTTTTCACTCCATTTGCACTCCTTGGATTTATAAGCTTATGACACTGTCACTGCAAGTCTAAGCTAGGCATGCAATATATACTTACTGATATATTTTTGCAGGCTAGTTAAAAAAGGCAATTATTTTGAATGTGAATATATAGAATATCACAAATGTCTGTATATAAATAGATAGGATACATGAGAGTGTAAGTTTTACAAGGTTGCAAGCCTTATCTACAAGTTTACTGAACCACATTTTAAAAAAGACCACAAAAAAGCATATTTGGATAGATTCTGTCCCCCTTTTGTTTTTTTAGGGCCCGAGTGCCAACAGCGTCAAAGGCCCTATTGTTATTTTTTTATCGTTATACATTTTATCAGTATTTTCTACTCCTTACATTTTACTAAATGTGCTTGTTACTCTAGCTTTGTACAAGAGGTCGTCATGTCAGAGAATAGCACGGACACGAGTGTCACACTGTGAGCGGGCGCGTGCGCCACACACAGAAGAAAGTGACAGAAAAGAAAAAGAGGCTAGTGGTCCAGAGGGTAATCGGCTGAGATTGTGCGTGTGCATCCTTGAGAACTGTAAGTCGTATAACTTAAGTTGTCAATTCATTTAAGCCTGTGGTTGTGATCTATAGTTCTGGCACATTTTAAGTAAGTTAGGTTAGGTTGCACGTTGCTTGAGCATCAACAGAGAGAAGTTGTCTCCGTCCGTGTTTTAACAGACAGACCTGGGGCAAAGTTGGAAACCAGAATCAGCCTAAAATACAGTCCTAATGTATTCCTCACTAACAACATTCATATATAATAACATATCATTTCACTGGATTTATCGTTAATATTGTTTGCGTCATCAATACCATAATCAGTCTAATTGGATGGGACTGTACGCGGCATTTGACACACCACTTAGCCGACTCAACAGATTTGGCGGCAATCTGCGTTCATTTGCATCAAATCATTGCAGCTTGATGGCGCTAACATTAGCACATAGTAGTACGGACGGCGACGTGATTGAAAATGAAGAAAAAGGACATCACAGAGATTTGGCGGACAAGCAGCAAGATATTCCTGATCATCGTCGGCCTTATCTGAGAGAGATGTTTGAGATTGCAGGCATCAAGAATGACTCCTGGTGAAAGTGCTGCGTAACTGGTCTTAATTGTCTGTTTAGTAATTGATATTTTATTCTTTTTCTTTCCAAAAGCCATATTTGAGCAAACACACATACATATACATTCCTTTAAATGTTAAGGGGACGATCAAAAAAAGAGAAACTGGATCTGTGAATTCTCACAGAATCACAACTGAATTCATATCATGCTACTCAGTCCAAATCTTATCAAACCAGTCTCTGTCACAATAATCATAATCATTTATGTGATGTTTTAGGCCTGTTGGCAGACATCCATTTAAAACGTAGGCAACGACATACAAAGAGCCTTTTTTCCATGTCCACTGAAGTTTCTCAGCTTGCACTCTAGAAACGAATGTTTCTATGAATTCAATTCACAAGGCTACTTTTACTTTTATACTTTAAATAAATGTCCAAGCCTTTCCTTTGTTTCTTTTATTTGAGTAAAGAAGTTAAATAAAGATAGAAGTCAAGAAGTTGCCATCTCTGCTTTCCGGCAATAGCAATGTTGCTACGCTGGCCGATCCCCACTGATGGCGGTTGTCTGCAGGACCTGGAGCTCACCGCCAGAGTTTCAGTTGGACTGTTAAAAAGTGTTTAGATAATCAAAAGGTATTTGTTGGCTAATGTTGGCTTGCTATTCCACCAAGCTTCCATGCTACGTAAATAAGCCGCACAGAGTTGTCCCTCATCTGGTGATATAAACCCTGCTTTCCCTGGCCGTCCTGTTGGCTCAGAGCTCCACCGCCTGAGTCCACAGGTACAAATTAGTTTCACACCAAATGTTTCGCAAGAAGTTTAGCAAAAACGCAATGCATGCAGACCTTCATACAGAAACTCCTCCTTCTCCGTGTGTGTGTGTGTGTGTGTGTGTGTGTGTGTGTGTGTGTGTAAACAAGACAATGACACACTACTATTAGTGTTGTGTTAAAATTGGTATGTGGTAAATGATTTCTTCATTCACTAGTGTCTCTCTGGACCACCAGCACATCCACCATATGGTTGTGAGGCATTTATCAATAATACATTGATTTAAAAGTACAACCTGCAGCTTATCTGTGAAATAGTAGCAAGCATGTATATATGACTGCAGTTGTGAGGTTTCCACTCATGAACAGTGATCACCATGACAACCATCCACTTCAATCACAGCAATGTCTGATTGAGGGAAAGTGACTTATGGGAAGAGTTTAACAGAACAAGAGCACAGATGCCCTCGGGACCCGTCAGCAAAATTTAAATTTAAACACTGATGCGGTGTACTCATATGACAAAGATTCCAGTCTATGACATACTGGGCGTCCTGACTGTACAGTATGATCACTGTCTCATAGTGTTCACTGGTAGAGAACATGTGTATTGTACAACCGTTGTGAAGCAATGTTGTAATTTAATTTGATCTTACTTTACTATGCTTAACTTACACTTGACCCGGTATTAACATGCAGTCGGAATCAGAATAATGCATCTGAATGAGAAATGTATGCAAATGTACTGTATGCAGAAAGCGTTGCAATTGGACTATGATTGGATTGGCCAGTCCTGACAAGTAAAAAGAAATGTGCCAACATGTTGGCAGGTCCCCTAACTCAGCCTCATCCTGCTATCTCAAGCTGTCCAGCAAAAAGCTGCAGATGAGCTCTTCTGTAAAGAAACAAAAATAGAGAGCCCGTACAGCGGCATTTTTTCTCCAAGGTGCTTACAGTATAAGTAACATTAGCAAAGTTTGCAAGGCTACCGAAAAGTTGTGGTCTGTTATTTAAGAATAATCAAATGCAATTTAATGACTATAGTTATATACCCAGCTATACTCTCACAAAACAACTCTACAATCATACAACCACACTGTTGACCAACACTGTTGAGAAGGTTACTTTTAAAACATTTCCCACCACAGATTACTGTATACTTGCCTTACAATGTATAATGTTCTCCCATGTTTGTTCAGGATTGGATAAAAAATTAGAGCCACTTAGAAAAAATTGAGCGACTAGAAAAACACAGGGACTGAAACACACAAATGTAAGGGAAAGCGCACTGCCATTAGTTGGTTAGTTCGGTGAAGGAGTATTTAAAGATGGATTTTTCATTTCATGCTCCTCCTCCTTTATTGACACTGGCCTTCTCATGGATGATTTACTGACATGACTGATCGACTATCTAATGTCATACTGCCACAGAGGCGGGGCTGATCAGAAGAATATGAAGTACCACATTACAAGTTCATTCACCTCTGTTCCTGACAGATATGTAACTGCACAAAATAAATGGTGCACCTGGAGCTGCCAGAGCGTAGTGAGGGAGACAGCGGATAAATATTCATGACACAATCACTCCTCATTTGCAGGTACAACATGTTTTTTTTCTTCCTCACACAGGCCCCTTAAAAAAAAATATTTTGTTAGGATGTCTCAGATTAACTTAATTTTTGGCAGCTTTCTGAAAGCAGCTCAATAGATCGAGTGTGTGACTAAAGCACATGTTGGACTTAATATTCCTTCACTTTTTTCTTTTCTAAGCCATTGGTTCCCAATTGTCTGCTGCTCTTTCATCTTTCACTCCTTTTCTCAAGACTAATGATGTTTGACAGGCAGGACCAGGGCCAGGTCAGCTTCCTATTACATCTCAGCCAGACACAAAGATTCCTCCTTTGCCACTAGATGACAAAGACACTAACACAACCTTGACAGTGGAGTTCTGTTATTTTTGCAAATCCTCACCTGCTGACCCTGTCTCTGCCCCCCTTCTCTTTGCACTTCCCTCCTGATATGTCCCCACAGGTGTAGCTGTCAGATGGGAGAAGGTAATGAGTTCTCAGACCTGTCCAGAAATTCAGAATAGCTCAGGAAACTCTACGCTGCCTGAAAAATGTATAATGGTGAAAAGACTTACAGTATCAATTCTCATTTTACAAGTAGAATGCAGTGGTGAAATGGTGAATAGATCATATTGACCGTCACTAACTGTGTTGGGAAGTTTGTCTCAGCTATCATCTCTGTCAATAGAGTAAAACAAAGCCTGTAACAAACAAGGCCATAATAACCTGCGCTAATGGCTCTAGATTAATGCCAGCGAGCCAATACAAATTTCCATTTGGTGTCCAAATAACATCCTCTAACATAAGGTGTAAACTCTGCTTCCTTTTAAAAATAGTTAACAAATTACAGAACAAAAAACAGCAAAGAAACCCCATTTCCTAACCCCTCCGATTTAAACCCAATGAAGAAAAAAATAATGCTGGATCCCACTATGATCCCTCTATGTCTCTAGAGTTCATTTAGGTGTTTTTGGTGACAGTCCCAATTTTAGGGAAAGACTTTTGAGTCTGAGTCTCAAATGCCAAGGACAGATACTGTCACCCTCAAGTTATTACAAGATGTTTCATAGTATTTGGAAGGCACTTAAATGAGGTTGTGTGTAGATTCTCAGCGTAATCAATACTAGTTACAGGGAATAATTTTACTTTTCCCAAATCACCTTATATCTGAAAAAAACAACATAAGCATTTAGTAAGGGAGTTACAGTCTGTTAAGTACAGAATGATCATCCGCTGGAAGACTGATTTGATGGTTTGTCAGATCTACTTTGAAACCCTTTATATCAGGATCCTGTCTAATTGCCTTGGCTAGGGACTCGATAGCCAAGATAAGAAATCCTGAAGACAAAGATCAATCTTGTCGATACAGTCTGTGGAGATCTGTCCATTAGTAGTCATTTTGGCCCAGAGCTCATAATAAAGGGTTCTTACGCAATTAAAAAGCTTGGCCAATAATTTAAACAAATACAGTTTACTTGTGTAAACAGCTGCTGAAATTGCTGTGTGTATTATCAATGGTCTCTCTTGACGTGGCCAATCCACAAATAATTATCAGCCAACTCTGTAGCTACTCTAAGCTGGGGAGCATTTTAGCATTTTTCACCTTGTTATTTTGGTTGTACAGCTCGTAACGTTACTGTTACGTAACCTGGTTTCCACCAGCAATGGCAGCTGTTTTCATTGAAAAAGCTCTAAAAGCCTTCTGTATGTTTCCTTCCCATATGACAGACAAAGTTAGCAACTAGCTGGTGAACATAGTGGAGCATTTAGCAGCTTAAGAACCAGACATTTCCCTGAGAAGATGATGAAATGATGATGACCAAAACCAAATTAAAAGGAGAATAAAAATGGGACTTGCATTCATCAGGTGGCAAGAAATATGACTCCATGAATGCTAATGTTGCACCGTGTCTGCTGGATGTGCCAGTAGGCAACTGCTTACACATTGGCACTAGTAATATTATTAGATCATTTATAAATGCTGGTGTTACAGTTTGTTTGCCGCCACCAACTGGAAAAAAGAAAGTTTCATGCCTTGTATCAAAAAATAATGAAACAATTATATCCAGTTAGGACCGCTTTGTGCTGCTCCTGTCTGACTTTTAATTTAATTAGGTTTCTGTATAAAATGTCAGAGAAGACAAACTCAGCTGCTGCCAATATCACATTAGTTTCCCACCTATCTAAGCCAGAGGTCTGAGAGCCGAGCAGCAAGCGAGGTCACGCGCAGCTCTACCGCCAATTAAAATGCCTTTTGACCAACATAACAAGTCTCATTAGTATTCACAGCTGCAAGCGTGCACGTCTGGAAGAGCGGAGCTGCAAACATGCCATAACCTCGCCTGTTTACCATTTAGTGTCACCCACAGAGTAGAAGTCAGAATTATCATGGCCATTAGTGTATATTCCTGTCATGTTGAAAGGTCAGTTGTTTGCACCAACCACCCACAAACATGCTCCTGGGTAATGCAAAGAATTGTTAATGTATACGTTTGCAAACTCACATGCAATAGTTCAAATGACTGCATCTCTATGTGATGACCTTATCTGAAGCAGCTACTGGGCTCTTCACGTTGGACTAACTGACCCCTACTATTCTGAATTCATCTTGCTTTCTTGCATACAATCCTATTTCTTATCACTGCTTTGCAAATGGCTTGCTGACGTGATGCCAAAAAACTGGCTACTCATTGCTCCAGAGATGGAATGCTGTGTTTTTTTTAATTTTATGCTCCCTCCGGCCCCTTTTTTATCTCCTTCTTTCTTAGTATTGTCAAAGCCATCAAAGTACCCTGAACTGGATCACCCATATTTATAAATTGTGCATTTAATGTTACTGACACAACAAAGCCTCATCTACCACAAAAAAGAGCTGTGCCACGTGTGGCGAGTTGGCCGCAGTTCAAACATGGTTTCCATTATTTTAGCTGATTTGGTGATGCTGGCATGCCAAATTCTGTAAACAATCAACAAAGGGATGGACCAGATGATGAGTACTGTGCATTTGTAATATTCCCACCTGTCTGAGGAGGTACTGCATGCAGGATTTGCTATTACTTTCCCCTGGTTGTGTTTATCATGCACTATTATAAAACAGACATTCCTTTCCACAAAGCTAAAAGAAGATGCCCTGGCATCTAAATTAATTTTCTGCTTGATGAGAGCCCTATTGTATTTTTCTACTTCAGAATAAGAAGGTAATAGGATGATACCTCATCCTATTAGCTTTGCTGGCAGGCAGGACATAAAGTGCAAAGTACTGAAAAGTAAATTGAAATGTTAAACTTTTAAACAGTCAGCCAAGGAGTATCATCAGTTCTCATGAATTACCTCCAAGTTTCAAGGTTACACTGCTTTTGTTTGAGCTGTCTATTGTGATCTGTTGTTATTGTTTGACGAATCAATATCCATTATGGGAAAATTTAGCAAGCGTTTTATGAAAAAGTTTTTTTTTTTTTTTAAGCAGAAAAGGAGCCTGAGGGTTAGCAGGGAAAGGGAAGAGAGAGGCCTGTTATGCTCATGGCTTACTAAGAGAAGAAAGGAGGGGTAAAGTTTATGAAAAATGTCTTTGAGTTGCAAGGTGTGCACTTTCTCCGCAGCCGAGAAGTGGTTGTACTGCTGTGGGGATAAATAATGCAGAGGGCTGCTGCGTTTGCGACAGGATTGGCACGAAGCACAGGAAAGTAGAGGTTTAAGCACACACAGAGACACACATCCAACTGCCAGTCATCGTTACAGCTTTATGCACACCTGTGTACCAAACTAGCTTCCTGTGCAACTTTTATACCCTCATATCTCAAACATATTTCATGCCACATTAAACAAATTCCGCCATTTATGTGATGTGTTGGGAGTTTTGTGGAACGTATTTATCATTGCACCCTAATATACGTTAACCACACCAGGCAATAATATTTTATTTTACAGGAGAGCACATAAGTGAGGCAGGGCTGCGATAGGACACAAAGGATTGCAGCCACTGCTGCCAGCGGGATATTTATGCTCTCGGAGAGGAGGGAAAAGGGAGGGTGAAAGATAGGCATGAAAACGTACAAAGAGAGCAAGAGAGATAAAAATGAGGGGGAAATAGTAAAACTAATGGGAAATCAAAGACAAACACTGCTCTTGAGTAGAAAAGTGAACTAAATTCCTGTATGTGAACTCTGACTAGGATTATTGTCTACAACGTGGATTGTGTCTTTGAGCTTAATGGAGTTTAGTTTTTTTTTACCATGCTGTTTCTGGGTGGGCTCGGCAATGCCTTCCGGTCTGATTTTCTGCATAATTAACCAGCATCATCAAACTCATCACAAATCATCAAGCGTGTCTGTCTGATTGAAAATATGTCTACAAACACATCTACAACCGTCTCATTGCTATGATATTTCTTTCAGTGTTGTGGAAATGACTGGAAAGTCAGCACTACAGTCACACAGGGGCACACGTGTGACTTGTTATTACTAGGGATACAATCCAAATTCTCCCCAAACACCAATCTACTCGGCACACCTTCCAGACACCAAGTACCAGTGCCCTATTTCAAATCTGTAAAAGACACAGTGTAGATTTCATTGGGGTAATTTTTATGTAAGGTAGATTGAGGCCCAGGATTACTGTGGCACTAACAATGGCTTTCACAAAGAAACTGTATTTATTGCGGATTGGTCACGTCATAGCCAAAACCCAATCCACTTTACAACATGAGCGCCTAATACTGACCTGGACATTAGATTGGTGCATTCCTTGTTATTAACCACTGATAAAACACAGCAGGAAAACGCCAGGACAGCAGTGGAGTTAAAATACTGAGGTCTATTTCATACAAGGCTTCGCCCAGTAAGAGCTGCTGCTATTGGGCTAATCCCTCGCGCATACGCAGTTGTGAAGATATCTTTCACGCCCTTGTGCCCTGCACAAGCCTCTATTACGTCCGCAGTTACTGTATATCAAAGCTGCGATACCAGAGTTGTGCTCTAGATTTTTCTTTAGCTACATGCGGTTTGAAGAATTAAAAAAACAGCGGTGTCTGTCTGTGTACTGATTAATAGACCGACTACATCCTGCCGGCAGATCTCCACCAAAGCTGCGATGCATGCCTCGGCCCAGTTTGCCGTGCTGGCACCCTGACGGCCGCTAGCAGTTCTGCGCCCGCTTACCAACGGAGGAACTGAAGTGGCAGGCAATGGCAGCTGGACAGACAGGCAGGTTAAGGTAAGGATACCACCAGCGGCAAGACTTAGACATCCTGGAAGGGGATCTCTTTGGCGGGTCCGCTGACTTGGATCCCCCCAGAGATGGTTCTCTAGCCGGCAATTGCTCTCCTTCATCCCTGTTGGGAGAACTGGAGATTGAAACAAAAGGAGCCCCGCCACTGAGGCTGTCTCCATCCCAAAAGATCAGCGGCTTTCTTCTCCGCATCAGACGGGCTCCCAGCTGAGGTTTTTGTTCTCTTTTTTATGTGAATACTTAGTAGCATTCTCCGAACCTGGGAGATGGACGTCACCAGTGTCCCGCTATAATCTGGTCACCAGGGTCCAAGGTGAAACGGAAACAGAGTTCCCAACGCTCCCGCCACTGCGGCAGAGCGTGGCCTCAATCATGCTTCCCAAGGACACTTGTTTCAGCCGACGGAAGCCCACACCGCCATCTCCCCGGGACCAGGTCCTAACTGCCTGACCGCCACTGAGACACACGTTCCCCTCACACACACAGACAGGAGCAAACACACACTCAAAGTGCATGTTGATCGCCTACTCAGTTTATTAAGTGAATTGGTGAGAGTTGATCCTCTTAGCCGCCCTTGTTTTCAGTACGCTGATCCGAATAAACGTTTCGGTTGCTGACCCTGCGATGCACGCCCAAAATATATTGGACAGCAGCCGCACTTTCGAGTCAGCCTACCACGGCTTATGAGAAATTAACACGCTTCACACAGCGGCGGCAAGGGCATGGTACTCACTGCAAACTCGATGTAAACAGGCAACACACAGTAATGCCATACTTCAATACAGCTGTAAGGTACTTTCAATTGAGTATTTTATTTTATTTTCTTCTTGTTTTACTTATCTATTTGTATAGCTGTAGTTACTTTGCATATTCATATTAATTATAGAAAATATCATGAATAATCTATGATGTATTAAAATGGATAAAGAGGAGACTTTATTGATCCGGTGGTGAAATTTGCAAGCTAGCTGCCAAGTTAAACTTCTGCTGTTATTTTGGTGAAGGACTCAAAAGTAAAGGTAAAGGTAAAGGAAGTAACTCAAAAGTATGTAGTGTAACGCATTGCAGTTCTGAGACAGTAATATTGTAATTTAACTAATTTCTCTCAAATGACAATAACTAGTAATCTGTAATGTATTACATTTTGGAAGTAACTTGCTTCAGTTTCACTATATTCCTCCAAGTGTGTAATCCTCAAGGTCCTCGGGTTGACTCAGGAAGATCAAATAAAAGATAAGTTACTTTGGGTTGAACATCTTGTACTCCCTGAATAATAATTGTATTTCTGTCCTTCTCCTTCTGCAGGTGCAGAACATTTTAAATAATAAAATGACATGTTCTCTCTCAAGCTCTCCGTCTCTGCCGGCACGTCAGTCATGTCAGTGGGCAGAAAGCGTCCATATATAGCTACTGACTACCAGCTGTCACCCATGACTCATCAATCACATCACACACTCCCAGTCATTATTTTTAATAAGTCACCTCTCACTGATGGCCGGTGGGGCTCTACTTTACCTGTCACAATCTGGCTGTCTCTACTGGAGCTGATGCAAGGCTGAGTAATGGGCCAGAGGTACGGGGACCTGTGGCATCCCATAATTACTGACAGGTCACCAACTCAGCTGACTGAATGAAATGTCTCCTCTTTCTCATAATGGTATGTGGAGAGGATGGTGTGCCTAATGCACTGCAAAGATTGAAGCCATTGTCAGCCATGACCTTCTTTTCCAATAGCCCTTCTTGAAGAGGGAAGAGACCTTCTAACCTTTCAAGAATTTCCTGAAATAAAAACCACCATTTCCAAGTAAAGGTTTTCCTGGTTTGTATCTTTTCTTCAACAAACACCACTGATACGTAAGACCTGGCAACATGGTGGAGTTTCCTCATGCCCTGATATGGTCAATACTAGCAGCAAAGCTCCATTAATCTCCAATGATGCTTGCAGTTGAGTTTCCAAATAGAGACAAAAACAAAATACTCATTAACTTATCCAACTGCGGCTAAGGTCCCATGTGCTCTACAACCAGAGACACGTTGTTTAATGGATACAAAACGTACGTCCAGCGGCAGCGTTCAGTACCAATTTGGACATCCATAGTGTCATACTGGTCTGTTTTTTAGCAGCGTGGGTCAATGGATGGTAAAATTAGTCAGTCTAGTAAAACTTTTAAATGGATAGCAATGAAATTGTATACGGACATTCATGGTCACCAAAGAATAAATCCTAATTATTTTTGTAATCCTCTTACTTTTTCTCTAGAATCACTAGAGAAAAAGTCATTTGTCCCCCTTAAGATGAACTGCATTATTAACTACGGTGACTTTTTATCTAGTGTTTTAGTTGCCTTTACATATTACATATTTCATATACATTTGCAGATGTACTCCTGGCTCCATATGCACCATGGTTGTTTGTAAAAGGAAAGCCAGCACAGTATGAGTCAACCTTTCTATTGTATGAGAAGCCTATAGGTAGCTTGTCTTATCCCTAACCTTAGAAAGTGTTATTTTTATTGGGTAATAAATGCAACAACGGTGGGCCAGAAAAAGATTTAAAAAAAGTCTTTGGAATTCTTCCAGCATGTATTGGTTTCCTCCTCATGGGAGTGGAGACTCACTCGTGAATTAACGATTTTGGCTTTGTTCCCCTGAAAATGAGGAAGAATAACCCTGGGATAATAACGCTCTGTAATATACTGACCTGACAGCAGCTTGCTGCCATGCTGGAGCAGCATTTCATATCTGCTGTACAGCAGAGCCACTGGTCCATGAAATAACACAGACAGAAATGACATAACCACTGATCACTGAGAACGCTAATGATTTTGGAGCTTCAATTTAAAGATATTAAATGTGTATGACAGTATTTAAGAGAGAGAATGCAAAAGTGTGGTAATCACTTTACTGTTTATAGCCAGTCAAGAAAAGAATACACAGAAATAACGGATTACCCAAATAAGATGCAAATTACCATATCGGTTTTCGGTAAGTTTCTTCTCTGGTAATTTTTTGCCTTTTTGTTTTAGTTATATTAATTAACAGGAAAAGGAGGGTAGTAGTGTGCAGTAGTGGGCTGATCAGAGCACCAGGAGTGGGAAGATTTGAGATTCTGTTTAATGCCTGCTATTGTGTGAAACTATAATTACTACTATATGAGCAAAAATAATCAACTGCACGCCACCACCATCTTTTTGCAAGTTAGCAACCGTGCAATTGGTCGTATGCCAAAAGACACTTAATCAGCATGTTAATTACCATAAATATAACGCTGTCTGAAGCCAACAGGGGTTCTTGAAATATGAGCTTGGACCGCAGAGTTAATCACAACTTTGGGTATTGTTTTCTGATAAATACATTTACAAGATTTTTACCACATTCCTACTTCCAACTTCATGCCCCTGGAAATGAACCCACCAAATATACAGCATACACACTCATTTTATACAACACTACATAGTAGATTACTGCTTTAAATGCACATGACGCTAAATCTGTGGTTAGACGCTCCTGAAGATGAACCCCTCAACATAGACAACTTGTACTGTACTTCTTTGTTTCTATTGTTTTGGGCATTTTCAGCCTGTATTTTTTTGACAGGACAGCTGAAGTTGTGGAAGGGGAGAGAGCGGTGGGAATGACATGCAGCAAAGGGCCACAGGTCGGAGCCCACAGCGTCGAGGAGTAAACCTCTATATGTAGACGGCAGCTCTACCAACTGAGATCTCTGGCCGCCCGACAACTTGTACTGTACTTTAATCCAAAGCCATCCCAAGAAACAACACATCAAAGAGCAGGATGCTCCATCATGATGAAACTTGAAGTGGTGTTCCACTATATGTTTCGTCACTTAGCTTTACAGGATTGTGTAAGAGGAGTAAGTCAGAAAACCAGTGAGTCTGTCAGGTTGCCAGTTTTTAACTGTTGCTAACTTATTGATGGACAGCGGAAAAGGAGATTATGACGCAGGAATGGCGTTTTAGGCCTTTACGACAGGACAGCTTAGACTTATAAGGGAAGAGAAAGGGGGAATAATATGCAGCACAGGGCTGCAGGTCAGAGCCAAACCCGCGGCCGCTGCGACGAGGACTAAGCCTCGTTTTTTTGGGTGCATGCTCTCTATCAAGTGAGCTACCCAGGCGCCTGGTTAAGGAGGTTTCTATACATCAAAACTTTCATGGCCTTGTTTTTTTTTTAATTTAGGTTATCTGACCTGGTTCCAGACCTCTAATTTACCACCCCCGTTTACCCCAGCCAATCAGACCTTTTGGGAAGAATTATCACTAGTGATGGGATTGGATAGGATAAGACATAGGTTGAGCAGTGTGCTTTCTAGTAGTTCCTTCTTTCTTTTTGGCTGGATGGTACTGGGCGGGACTTAGAAATAAACCAGGTGGCGACATTCCAGATGTGATAAACCTGCTGGATAGCAAAGTCCTGAATAGCAAAAGGCTGTCTTCATCATACAGAGGAGGGAAAAACAACATCATTTAAATATGGGGATAATAGTGCACATTTCCAGACAGTCTCTCCCAGAAGACATTTATAGTGTTGCACTCAGTTTTAAATGCAAACCTACTAACAAACTGTTTGTGTAACAAACTGTCATGTCTCCTCCCTGTGTCAAGTTTCTGTTTTCTTTTAGTATTTCCCATTTCCTGGTTCCCTGTCCTCTTTTGTGTTGTGTTTTACTTCCTGTCATATTTCTTCCCGCCTTTGTGATTACCTGCACCCGCCCTTGTGTTTTGCACCTGTGTATCATTGTCTCTCATGTCTTGTCCGTGCATTACGTTATCTTCCCTTTACCCCAGTATGAGATTGTCTGTTTCTATTAGTTCAGCCTTCAAGTGTTTTTCTCTGTGTACTGTTTTCCTG
This sequence comes from Etheostoma cragini, assembly GCF_013103735.1. Lineage (NCBI taxonomy): Eukaryota > Metazoa > Chordata > Actinopteri > Perciformes > Percidae > Etheostoma > Etheostoma cragini. Next base: position 15,668,554 of record NC_048421.1, read on the forward strand.
AGTTCCTGTTTCCCCTTTGATTTTGACCATTGCTTGTTTTCCTGGTTTTTCCCTTGGCTTGCCGTTTACTGGACACTGTTTCCTAAGTTATTAGCTAAAAACCATTCAATTGTACATACCTGAATTGTATATTTGGGGGTCCAATATCTGTGTGCATGTTACAAACAAGAGCTGGAAAGAAGAACTAAAGACGTACGTTCTTGCCTCCGCACAGCCGGCCAATCAGGGGGAGATGGCTTCCAGAGCTATTTAACCGTCTAAAAAGCACTTCTGACGACATTCACTGGCCCCTTAAAGCTGACCGCAGCCTCTGTCTTCCACTGCCGAGCTATATTTCATACTCAAAAGACTTTTAAGTAGTTTTATTTTAAGGGAAGGCTACTGTCTGCTGCTTAAGTCCTGGATAATCACAAGTCATTTCCTGCTTTCACTGTCACAGAGAACTGTTTGATATTCATATTATAAAGATCAAAGAAAAAAGACACTCAGAATTCATGTCTCTGTCTGTGAGGTTGGTGCTTTCACGAGTCCCTGCACTCATAAAAGCAGGGGTCTCTGTATGTGGAGCACAAGCCAACCCATGTTGTCAAGGGCAGGCGGGGTTGTGCGAGAGAAGCACAAGATTTGCATAGAAGTGCAAAGGAATAATAATAAAGCAATGGGTCCCTGCTGCTGTACAGATAATATTACAGCAGCAATGAGATGAGAAGTGACATGGACAGCTAAATGTAATTGGGGGAGCCATCTGCAGGAATGAATACAGCTGATCTTGCATTTCCAATATGTCAAAACTGTGAAATGTCTCCCTCTATTAGAATCCCTCACACAGGAGTTCTCACGATGGAAGCCTTGGCTCCCTGCGAATTCATGGACGGAGAAGACAGAAAAAATATGGGATGTCTGCATTGTCTCATTCAGCTGCATGAAATTGGATAAACTGATGGGAAATAGATGAACAGTAACGCTGGGAATCGCTGGGAACAGATATGCCAAATGTATGAAAAGACATTTCCCTTATTTATCTATTTGTCATATTCATACAAAAGAGCGGGTGCAGGCACAATGATGTGGAATCTGATTAAAGTATTGCCAGTAGTCTCGACATGCTGTGTGTGTGTACGTGTGTGTGTTTTCTGTGTAGAAGATCCAGCCCCAGAGAATTTAACAAACTGTATTGGCAGTAAGAGCCACAAATTCCCCAAAAAACACTTGTGTAGCAATGTTAAAAGCATATTTGTGTGCAGGAACTCAAAGCTATCTAATAAGATGATTAAGATCAATTTTTGTTTTGAGTTAGAGAAAAGTGCTTTTTCTCATACTGATTGTCCATTTCCTAACCACTATATTATTCAGCCTGGTATTGCTTTCTTGTTTGCTAGTTAACAGTGAGGTTAAGTAAGCCAGGGTACGGTTACCACACAACATATACCGACACTAATTGTTTCCTATGTGAGCCCACACATCAGTGGCATCATCACCCACTTCAACAGCGTAATATGCTGTTCTCTTACTTCCAAGATGTGCCAAAGCTCCAGAAAAGCATGGATTCCCTCTCTTAATCGGCACTCCTGGCCTACCACACCTTGACCACTTCTTCCGTCCGTATAACGCTTTCAGTGTGTGCTGTCTGTGTCCGATGTTGTGCGACACAGCCATTGTGTTGCGCTTAAGTTAAGCAAGTTTGCAGATAACAGCCATTGAGTATATCGGTTGAGCAAAGACAATAGCTGGTTAAATGAATGGTTAGGATGATACTTCCTCATGAAAAATGTTTCCTAAAAATTTGGTTATATAGTACTAAATTGTTTCTTCAATTAAAACTTATGAATGATATTTTTTTTTTTAAATAAACCAGACCACAATCTTTGCCCAATCTTAAACAAGTGCTGCCATCCCCAAACAAATTGTATTGTATTAATAACGTGTTTTCTTCATTCAACTTGGAACTACTGTACTTTCATCTCCTCTGGTTACCCATGGTTCAACTGTTGTTTGCGTTTATTATTATTATATTTTAATATTTTGTGTTTATTATTGTAATATTTTAAATGGTCTTAGACCATTGCAATAGAATGCATACATTTTGAACATGGGCGTAGTTCCCCTTTAATTTATAAAGCGGTGATGTATTTGACGTTCTGGAACCAGGCTGAACTCCACCCATTTCAGGAATTAAATATTGAGGGAAATATCCAGAGACATAATTACCGCTACAACGTAAGTTGCTGCATCTGGCCCAATCTGTTCAGTAAGGAATCTATGGGTTCAGTCCACTCCAGTGAGATTATGCCCAGCTGCAAAAAATACTGGTTGCAAAACAAGTTCAAACAATGGTTCAAACCACAAAGATCAGACTGGCTATGTCTGTACCTTCACAGCATCGCCTTGGAACAAGGTTTGGTCTTTAGAGCCTTTGGTAACACTGATCTGTCATGTAGCTACAACAGGAATACATCAATATTTCTAAGCCTCTCCCGTGACATTATCAGCTGTTGGACAGAAAAGGACAAGCTCTCGAATTCCATGCTTTAGGAGAAAAAAGAAAAAATCCTATCAGTCCCAGAAAATGTCAACAACAGGGCAAGTACTCCCTTGGCTTTCACCTCCTACACAGAAACAAACTGACAAATGTCAAGCCTTCAATCACAGGCTGCTGGCCTTTCCAAACGTGAGGGAACCAGAAACACCTCCTTTCACCTCCAGAAAGACAAGGAAAAAAGTGGAAATGGAGAGAATCACACTCAGTCACCTTCAGTACATCGCCTTCAGTAAATTAAGCAGTCACCACGCAACATTATCTCAATGAAACCAAGGACAAACACTGAATTTAAATGAAATCCCTGGTTGCCTACCAATCCCCCTCCCGCCTAAACACACACACGCCCACAAATGTATCGATTTTGCTCTTTTTTCCTGATGGCTGACTCCATGCAGAAAGCCGAACGTCATAAGGCTTCTCCCCAGAAGACATGTGAATGCTCAGAGGTGGAGAGCAAGTCCATCTGTTTATGTACATGTCCATCTGTTCCACGGATTCCTCCTTTCCATCGACATTACCATCAACACCCAGCCTGTTCCTATTACTGGGTAACAAGTTTTTATTTTACACACTATAACTAAGCTCTAATTAACTAACTGAAGCAGTCTGCTGACAAATTCTCAAAACACAAAAACCTGAAATTGGGTTTTTCTAATGTTTTGTGAGCATAAAAGAACATTTGTAGGTCCACAAACTCTAAAAACCCAAGCTTAGAGATCACTGGTAGCTATGTGATTTGTTATCTATTTTAAATGGAAGGGGAGCTTATTTTCAGCATGCAGTTAAACTATAACTAAAAAATTCTTACAATATCACCAGATCATGCGAGAATCGCATATCACAAAAATACATCTTGTCAGAGTTCCAGCAATGCGTTTGCATGTGAACTACCAGCCTACCAAACCAATAAGCGTCCGGTGAGGAGAAACTGGAAGCCACGGTCGTTGTTTCGATAGACACGATTTAGTTAAAGAAAATCTTTGGTTTAGGTGTTTTTGACAGCCACAAATGTTTGTTAAAAATGACAAAAGCAGACATGAACGACAGATGGTTCACCTTTTCACCTGCCGGGGTATTTTTTAGAAGTGCCTGCCCTTTTCCAAAGAGTTCCCAATGACGGCTTCTCAGATGGTTGAGTGTAATACACCATCTGGCGTGTCGGGTTGTTGAAACTCTGCATTTGCTTATTATACTCTGAGTCTACCCAGTAGACATTTAAAAAATATGCTGATGCTGTACATAAACCTGCATTGGCAGTGGTTAAACTGTAAATAAGCTATAATGAAAGTGTGGGAAATGATGAAAGCAAGGTCGGTCTGAATTTCTAGATTTATTAAGCTAAGAGGTTTTTTTCATTTTATATTATGCCCATTAATATGGATGAGCCAATATTCCTATAACTAGAAACTATTCACAACTGGTTGCTTGAATCAATATTGTTAAACAAGACTATATTTACAGTTTGGGCATCAACTGATGATTATTGTCATTATCTAATAAAGTGACAAATCCACTGATTGCCAATTCCCCAAAAATAAATACAAATAATAGAAAATTGTGAAAAATTGCTTGTTTTGTCCAATCAACAGTCTGAAAGTCAAAGATATTCAGTTGACAGTAAAAAATGTTTTTATCTAAACACTACTACAAATTCCTCCTCCAGGAGCAGCAGGACCCAGTTAAAAAAAACAGGGTAAAGATATCCAATAGATTCCTTTCCAATTGCTAGTAGACGAGTGTCTGGCTTTCTGATTTTCTCTGACGTGTCACGTTCGACGTTACAAATGCTCCGGAAAACATGGTAAGTGAACAGTATAAAGCAGAACAGAGGCTACTGACAATCACGTGATTGCTTCTTTTTTAATGCGTGTCATTTGTTTAATCTCTCTTTTAAATTCTGTGGCAACTAATTTGGAACAATGTCCAGGCGATGAGCGGAGACGGACATCATTTGTGGCCGAGGTGACAGAAGTTACCAATAAAGGCACAAGAGCTGGAGGCAATAAATACCATTGACTACTGCAGAGTCATTTATCCTGGGAATGAATGCCCACTGTAACCTTTCTCACGAATGACAAAAGCCAGATTTTAGTGAGTGTTATTGGGTTTGTTGGCTAGTGGGAAACAGGTATATCTTTACTTGCTTCTCTGTCATTGTGCTGCTTTAACATCCAAATTAACCCCTGGGGATCAATAAAGACTTATCTTATCTTAATTGTAAAGGTAAAATAATGAATCTTCTGAAAGAGGACAATCAAACTATTGCATCTTAAATGAGGATCTATAAATAACACAAAACCAAACAAAAGATAAGACGTGATAAGAAAAGACATTGAGTCAATATATAAATCCCACCATTTGTTAACTGCATACGAGTCATTAGTCCTCCAAGCTATCTATGCAGAAGAAACATTTTTAAATGTTGTATCATGAGTAAATATAGAGACCCTGGGTTAACATATGATGAACCAGAGAATTTTTTTATGAATCATGAATTGTCCAGTACAGCGTGGCCAGTACAGCATTTGTCATCGTCAGTTTGGGCCAACACTGAACATATCTGCCCTCCACTGAGTCTTTTTCATCATCAGCAGGTGTGCCAGTGGGACTCTTCACGCTAACATTTATTATGCCTCTGCAAAGCTAGAAAAATGGTTGCCCCCAGCACATAATAAGATGCATTCCCACAGGAGGAACTAATACCGATACATAAATAAATACCTGACAGCTTCTGGAAGATATTGACAAATATATATTGTTGTCTCATGCATGTGGGTAGGGCAACGCCTCAGTGTGATAAACAATGATCTTTATTGGAAAAGAGAATGATTAATGAGCATCCCACTACTGACACTGGCTGACTGACTGACTGTTGTGCAGCACGACTGTGGTTGCCTGCTGACATTAAGTGGGAAATTTAAAGGGTACAGGCAGGTGTGTGGGATGGGTGTGCTGCATGAATATGTAGTATTGTGTGTCTGTGTGCGTGAATGCAACAAGTCTTGTCAGTGTGCATGCTGTCTCAGAATAAAAATGGCAAACGTCTGAGGCATCTATCTGAAAATTAAAAAAAAAAATGTGTAGAGCAGCCTCTTAAATGTAATAAATTCTCACAAGTGAATGGACTGTTCAGCCACAACTAGTGCAGGTTTGAGAGATACTGTCAACACATTATCCTCTTTCTTGTATTTGTGTGTTATCGCTGTATCTTTTCAATTCATTTCTCTTTAAAGTGGCCTTCAAACAAACACGCACACACGCTCATGACTGACACCAATTACCTAATTGTATGCGAAAGGAAACAAGGTCGTAGGTGATGACAAATATGAGGAGTTGAGAGACAAGTTAAAAAAAAAAGTGAATGAATACATGATTGGAACCTTTGGGAAGAGGGACAGTCAACCCGTTCTCACTCTGAACTCCAAAAATACGGACGCAAAAAGCACCCTTTAGCACCCTTTAGTGTAGAACGCACCGAGCAGAGCAAGAGCTACGGGGCGTTTGAAGATGATGAAGTGTTAAGAGCGACGGTAGCGAGTAGTATTAAAGGCCAAAATTCCACATGTAGAGGTCGGTTGGAGTGGAGGATGGGTAAAACAGCCAAGGACTTTTGCCCCATAGACCGGGATTCTTGTCCCGTGTGTTATGTTTCCTAAACCCAACCGTCACTTTTTCTTTTCCTAAACCCAACTGCCCCGCTCATGTCCCAAGTGTCACGGAAACGCACTTTTTTATGAGCTCACCCACAATCTTTTCCTTGACCTAACAGTGCAAAAGTAACACCAATTGAGCGTGTTTAGATATGACGCTAAAGGAGACTTTGAACGTCATTAAAAACACCAAAGGCACTTGACCAAGCGTTCTTCTTTCACAAGATAGGACTGAGAATGTGTTGTAGGAGGATACTAATGAATCCAGAGAATACGCTGAGCTTGATATGTATGTTAAAAGTCTTCCAAATTAAATATTTAAACTAGGAGTAACTTTGGTCAGACTTAAGTCATTTTTGAGGGAAATTGATTTTTCTACTGTTTGCAGTTCTATGTGTAAAACGTTGTATAAAGCCTTTTACAAACTTTGTTTAATCCTTATAGCTATGTACAGCCCACTGTGTTTTTGCACAGATGACTGTGATGATACAGGTTTTGTGAAGAAGACGATGCAGACCGCATCATAGAGGAAGAGAGAGAAAGTAGCGAGGGGCGAAGAGAAGAGACAGAGGAGAGAAAACAACAGTAAATGTTCATTGTTTGGGATCATTATAATCTAAAACAAACAAAAAAATGTCAAATGTGACTACTGCAAAACCAAACTAGCTTACCACAGCATTATAACGTCAACACTTTAGCAGAAATCCTGTAGTCCAACATTAAGAACCCAGTCCGCGGACGGTAAGGTTAGCATTTAGTGTGAATCAATTTGATTGCTAGTTACATTACATGACATTTAGGTGACGCTTTTATCCAAAGCAACTTACAATTGCAATATACTATGTCAAAGGGGGGAAGTCTGGAACAACTTGGGGTTAAGTGTCTTGCTCAAGGACACATTGGTTGATGTATCTCAGTGGGATTTGAACCCAGTTCTCCCACGCCGAGGGCATGTGTCTTTTTTCTTTTTTTATATTTCTCATCTGATTATTCGATTTATAATTGGTAAAACACTCAACTACCAAAATAGTTGATAGCTGCAGCCCTAGTCGAGTTGCATCGTGGGTAGTGTTGATGCCAGGTTGTAAGAGGGAAGAAGAATAGGTACAATGAAAAAAGGAAAGTCTACCATTTTTATCCTGTCCATTGTGATGTACAGTCTCTTTAAACAGTAGTTATCTCAACTAAATCATGTATTGCTGAATAGCCTGCAAACAGCAGGTGTTTCTGAAAACAGGAAGAATAATTATTATCAGCCTACAGCAAGTTTTAATAATATATAGAAAATGTCTATCTCCGTGAGAACATCTTGTACACCGCCTGCAGCACCTTTAGCCTCCTGGTGAAATTCTCATCAATAAAGAAAAAGTCAGGTAGTGATATTTCTTTCCTTCTGTGTCGTCATTCTCAGCTCTTAGTCATACTCACACTGTAATTGCCCCAAGAGACAGTCCTCGTTGAGGCATTTCAGCCTGAGCAAGAGAGCTGGAAAGTCCCATTGAGCCGCATCAGGATGCCAGGTACAGTGAAAGCCTCTTCACGACCTTTTCAGAGGCTCACCTCTGATAGGACTTATGCATCAGGACAGCACTCCCCATTAAATACTTCAATTCTGTTCCCGCTGAAGAAAAATCGTTAAGTGATAAGAACCACTTCTCACTTCCTTTGCATGAAACCCATTTGGGGAGTTTGTCCAGTTATCTCCGTGGGGAGCCACACTAAGAGCTAGCTTTTAGCTTCTGAGAGTGCTGAAAGGGAATTCTTAAGCCGGCTAGGATGATCGTCCTTATCGGAACATGGATCTTATAAGCAGGTGCCTACCCTCCCTCTGGTCCCAGATATTATAGCCAGCACGAGGGAACAAAGCACACTTTAATTTTGTTCTGCAGAAACCATTAACATTCGTGACTTGAGATGAATCACAATAACTGATTTGCGTAGTTTTCTGTTTTCCCACCCTGTCGAATCCCACCCTGTCAAAATCCAAGACAAACACAGTTTATCCAATATCTGATTTCCATATTTCTCATTCAATCATTCATCCTTGAAAAGAAATTGAAAGTCAGCAATATAGAAGGCTGCCTTTACAGATTTTTCACACTACTGCAATCTTTGATGCTAAACCAATCACTGCACAATAGCCACACATAACATTGTTTCTTTGTTTTGTATGTATGTTAAAGCTCACAGCAGGAACATGCTCATACAACCTGTGCTGCATGCAGCCTAATGATAGACAAGAAGATACATTAGTAAATAAGTAAAAGACACAAAAAAACAAGGTGGGCACATTATTATTTTTTGTTTTAAAATAACCTCTGACCATTTTACCTAAATGCTTTATTATGCTTTATTTAACTTCTAGATTAGCATAACATTATATTAATGTTAATATTACATTTGGTCTATTCATATAAATTAGAAAAAATGCATATCAGCATATCCCTTATATTTGCTTCAGAGTGCACAAGAAATGCGTTTGCATAAACATTGAACAATGAAGAACATATTAATACGGCTATGTGGTAGACATGTCTCTATAATGACAGGAAATACCTAGCAAAAATAAAAACAAGCAACCAGTGGCAAATCCAACAGCAGGTGGTGTAATATGACAGCCTCATTTCATCACAGCAGGCAAATCTTTTACCTGATGAAAGTGAGGTAGAGTAGAGAACTGCCAATCAGAGCGTGGCTGCAGAGTAGAGGATCCTTTGACTCCAAGTCATCGAGACCTTGCAGAAGCGTTTAATATTCTCACAAATAAAAATCTAGCGTCACCTCGGCACGGTGACCTTTCTTCTCTTCACCGTACGTGACAAAAAACGTTCTCCTAGTGAGCAGGGATTGAGTGGAGCTTCCAGGAAAAGATGGACTCACCGATTTGTGATCTTCTGCTTCTCATCTCTTTGTTATCTTTTGAGATAAAGCATCGCAAACTCGACAGGAAAGCAAAGGTGACCGGTGTGTTACATTTCAGGAAAATGTTCCCAAAGTTTGAAGCCCTTGTGAAGAGATGTGGCATTAGATTCTTTTAACCCTAAAGTGACCGTCCACAATCAATTTATGAACATCATTTTTTCAGAACAAAATGGGCTATTAGAATACAAACAAACGAATAAATAATCAAAAAAATGGAACATGAATCACACAGATGTGTATTTATATCACACGCAGAGCAATACAAGCTGAGCCAATCTCCTGTCTAACACACTTCTCATATGTCTTGGGAGTCACACTGTGAAGAAATAAACATAACTTATAAAGTTGACAAATTACATAAAGTTGTTTCAAAAAATAATTCAGATGCTTTTGCCCTCACGACATTCACTTGTGCCAATAATCAAAATAATGATGTCATATTTATTGGTATCACACCCACAGCAATGCTACACAAGCGTTTGTGTTGTCTAAAACAGTTCTCCTACATATTTGGAGTCATCCAGGGCATAATAAACTTTATAACTCATATAAAGGACAAACTATTTACATTTCTTTGAAAAAAAGGCCCAAATATATGCCAAATCTCAAAACATGATCTTTGATCACATTGGAGTTGTCTGACTTGAAGTGATCTATCTTTCTCACTATATATAATCTGTGTTCTCGCTAATCTGTGTTCTCGCTCTGACCTCGGATGCCCACATAAGGCGTAATGTGTGACGGACCTGCCTTCCTATTGGTGAAAAAGATGTCAACACACTCGCAACGCTTCATGGGAGACTTACACAAGAAGGTAGCACAGAGCTAGCAGCGGAAATGACCAAAAATGTGATAAATATGGACATCCGGTAGATAAATCTTGGATAAAAAAGGAACAAGTTCCAGACTGGCTAGATGATTTCTTGTAGAGGGTAGAAAAACGCCAAATACACCTTTGTGACCGCCGGAGCGTCAGCGTTCAGCTAGAAAAGACTGGATGTCTCTACTTGTTTTCGTTTTTTAAATGATTAAAATATGAATGAGAGATGAAGTTTTTTATCGCATACTATAGGTTTTCTTAATCTCACCTGCACAATCTTTCTTTTATTTCTTGTTGTGTTTTCTGATTTTACTGTGCAAATAAAAAACGAAAAAATACCAACAGTACACATACATACTAGTGTACATGTAAATACAATCATAGTGGTTTTAATAATAGTGTGTACTTTATTAATCCCGCAAGGAGGAATTAAATTTTAACTCTGTTATATATATTCACACGCACACACACACATATATATGCATTATGTATAAAGAGATGTCAGAGCAAGGAGGCTGCTTCACAGAATGGTACAGGGTTCCGTGCCTTGCTCAAGGGCACTTCCGCAGTGCCCAGGAGGTAAAACTGGCCAAACTCCATTTAAAGAGATAGGTCGGGGGGGGGTGGAAACACAGGACTTTTACCCAAGAGACCGGAATTTGTGTCCTTTTTGAAAATAAAAGGGTGAGTTTTTCGACCTCATGAAACTCAAAGCATTCCGCGTTGCGAGCGTAACCGGAAGGGAAGCAACATGACAAATATACAGATTTTGATCTTTTTGTAAACTTAAGTAAGTACGTGTTTTTGTTGCCTAAATGTAACCAAACTGCGATTGATACTGATAACCATGTGTTTAAACCCGTGACTGTTCCGTTTACATATGAAGATAGAAAACGCTCCTTCGGGTTGTAACCTGCCGTTGCTAGGGGCGCTAGTCTATGAAACGCTCCGACAAGTTTTTTAAGAGGGTAGGAATAAACAACCTATAATGTTGTAAGGTTTGGAGCCCTTGTTGTTCCTCTGCTATTAAGTGAATCCTAATGCTGTCACTTCTGGATTATCTCTCTTTGTTTTAAAATTGTTTTAATAAATCGTTCATAACATCCCCAACTCTTTGTAACTGCTGCTCTTTCCTTGTTATCCTTTCTGTGGCGGAGACGCTGTCACAAAGGACCGCAAGTAGACACCGTAGTACCGCCACACTAGATGCGTAGGTGGAAGTGCATGAACAATCGGTTCATTTATCTTACATTTGTACCCAGACTTACTCAAGAGTGTGAAGAGGATAGATGGTCGGACTGTTGAGCTTCTCTGATCCTGCGGCAATGATTAAGTAAAACTTTCTGGACAACTTTTACAACAACAGCCAATAATTACTTACACTGGAACATAAATTGCAGTATAAGTGGTATGTACTGGAGAGGCTGTTCTGTATTTACCCAGCTATTTCAACAACACCTCAACCACTAGACCCAAGCAGGAGGCCATCCAGTCAATCAATCCACCATTGATTTCTTCCCCAAGAAAGGAAATGGTTCTAAGGTGAGGAGAAAAACAGCTTGAGAGAGTTTAATTCACTAACACAAAAAGAGGAATGAAGTATTAAGAAGACATTATAGTCCAGAATAGCCATGTGGTGACAGTCGGTAGCTTCAGATTAGATTTTTCTCCAATGTGTGTTTCATCTGTGATGGTGGTCGGGGCGTTTAACATAAAGAGTAATGAAGCCGACTGAGAGACAGATGCCGACAGGTGGACAGACAGTAGGAGCTTGCGGTAAATAGAGGGAAAGGGATAGTGTCACGGTAAATAATGAGCTTGGGGAGCTTTTCGTATTCCAGATCCTTTCCGTGTTTAGAGAGGTCAATGACCAACTGGGCTGCAGGCTAATTGACTTTTAATTAGCGTCTGATCAAACACACACACACACACACACACAAAGCCATGCCGATGCACACACAAACAACTTAGACTCTATCACAAAACGTCCTTCACCATCAAGTAGGTGACTTCCCGTACCGCATGCTCACAGCAATCAACTCTATGATACATCTGCAGAGGTTTTTGTTTAAAAGGCTACAATCACAACATAATCATCAAGGAAATCAAATCACCTTGTACAGTTATACTTTCAATGACTACGCAATGTGCTCCAGTAGTGTTGGGGAACACTAATACATGAACTTTGCACTTTGTAACTCAATAACAGCAATCATTTATTCTTGGACTGTGAAGGGGAAAAAACCAGCAAAAGGTTTGTTGGCAGCAAAGGATAATGAACCAGCGGTAACACTTTATAATAACCATCAATAATAAATGGTAAATTGATAGTTATTTGCCATCCAAATAATGTTTGTTGACAATTTATGAACAAAAGGTCTTAAAGGTTTACTAATTATTTGGTAGTTATTAATACTTAATATATGTAAAATGTTATTTGTGTTATTTGTATGATGTCCATCTTTAAATCAACTCATCTACTGAGATGTTTACACAATTATTGTACTTGCTGCCTGCTAAATGTCGATGATTTAAATCATCACAGGATAACATCATGGCATGTTTTACAAACCTAGTTTTGTCTCTGAATATCAATCTAGCTATGATGGAAATAGGGACAAAGAAAATCCAAATTGTTAACCCTCGTTTCTGGAGGCTTCTTGGCTCTCAGCTCGGATTCTGAAAACTTAGCACCCAATAGCTGAAGCCTCCTCCCAAACTGGCAAATCATACCTGGAGATTTGGGCTTTGGGTATATAACCCATCGTGCACTGTGCGAGATGGGTCAAATTAAATCCTGATCGGGATCTGCGATTGTATGTTATTAACTTTGAGGCTCGTCAGAGGATGAAAGCCTGATTAATTGTAGTGCTATGATGGAATAAAAAAAAAAAACTTTCATGCATTATTACATCCATTCATCTTACTATGTATTTTAATTACTTATGTTCCTGCTGAAAAGAGCAGGAAAACGCTTCTATGTGTGGCTCTAGAGGGCTTAAACAAACAACCGTTTTAGTCTTTTTGTTGAAAAAAGAATTATTCATGTAGAAAGCAGTAGGTTTGGAAAAGGAGCAGAAACATCAGGTCATGTCGTGTCATTCCCAAAACTAAAATATGAACTCATCAAAAAACAGATTCTCATTTTAATGTGCAGATTCCCTTGATTCACTCCACACTCTTCATGTCTCAATTTCCCCTTCTTGTCGTTTCTATCCTTCACCCTCCCTCTCATTTCTACCTGAAGTAGACACAGACTATAATTATGTTAAATATGGGGATTGTCATGGCTTTCTGATGGCAGTGAAAAGCCTGCTTGTCACACACGGGCATTTTCCAGCGGAACAACAGCACCTCAATGTCTCGTCACGCCTACAGAGGCCTAAGCCAGTCAGACAAAGAAAGAAAGAGAGAGAGAGAGAGAGAGAGAGGCAGAGAGAGAAAGAGAAATGGAAATGGAAAGGAGGTAACAAGAAAATTAAATACTGCGAAGAGGATAAACATCCTTTGAAATTAGGGACAGAACCCGCCCAATAGAAAACATCGCAAGGCTCACAATTAAATCAGCCATGTGTAAAAACACTCCCATCACAAAAAGAGACGTTAATTGTAACAAGACCAGAGTTTAAAGCTCCTGTCTCCCACAGAACAAAATGAGACTTGTGGTTTACACAGGAGGATGATAGTGTCTAGTCTCTGCTGCTGCCAGGGATGTGTGTGGGCGTAGGTGAACCTTCTGAGTCTGATGCAGTCTGACTGGACTCTCTTATGAGGAGAATGCCATAGACATAGCGATCTTCCAGCATGAACGGTGCACCTTGGGCAGCAGTGTCATTGACATTTAACTCTGACAGGAGTAAAAACCCATCTGAGGGGACGATTGATGAGACAAGGCCAGCCGTGATGACTCAGCCGTGCTCTACGTCCTGATTGGGCTCATTGTGCAGCGGGCAACTCCAGTGGCAGGACGATGAGGAGAGCAGCTGCAAATGTGAGACAGCATGCAGCTCCAAATGAATAACTGAGGCGCCACCAAGTCATCCTCTATAAACTAATGTGCTGTACACAGTGTGCAGCTTCACAGATCTGTGCTGGTCATTATTGGTCTGTGTGGAAAAACACCTCCCCCACTGGGTGGATTCTTTCCTGCTGATGAAGATGAAACACATCGAGGTGCACTGTATCAAAACACCCAAGGAGGACACCCAAAGCATCATTTCCACTGGAGACATGTTTGCCATGTCTCAACTGGATCCTCTTCAACAGTCACGCTGTCAGCAGAACAAAAGTCCTGCAAAGACTATGTTTGGAGCATGAAACTCTTTCAATGGAAAATGTATGGCTCATTGATAACAAATAAAAAAGAATAACTATATATACACAAATATAAACTAGGAGCATTTAGGCAAGACATGTCAATGATCAGTCTAAATTGGTTGCGTGCACCACTAACTGCAAGTGAAAACATTCATATTTTCATAAGTCACTTATCACTAAGAATGGTAAGCAATTTGAATGAATTTGCAATGAAGCATTATGTATTTTCTGAAGCTCTTTGTGCCCCTGACTAGTTTATTCTTCATAGCTATAAGCTTAAGCTCATGGGCATCACTGTATTTAGAGCCATCACCATACCAAAGATGGTATGACAGAAACACACACATTTGCCTCTCAGGCTACATAGTGCCCTAACCCTGAGATTTAAGTAAAAACCTTATCCAAACACTTAAATTACATTACTTACATTACAGATTTCTTTTAAGGAATTCAAGTACACACATACCAGGACTGATATACTGTGCATTAAAAATTGTGACTTTGCAATACTGCAATTCTGTAAATACATTTTACTATTTATATTCTTTACTTATATGTATGCATTGTGTGTTTATCTGTGTATTGTACTTTTCCCCATATCCCTTGCTGATGCTGACAGTGATCCACATTGTGTGATTAATAAAAGATTTTGAAGGTATAAATACTGAGCATCATTCACAGAACTACTCTTTCACAGATTGGTTTCCAAATTTCTTCAAAATATCTTGAATATCATCAAAAATGTTTCTCATACCACAGAGCCCGCACAAGCACCCTGGAGTGATTGCAGAGAGACACGCGCCTTTTCTAAATTCCAACATTTATGTGCAAATGTTCTGGTATCAAACCCTCTGACATCCCACAAGGTGAGCTGGGATTGAGTCAGAGGACGTGATGACATCGGGCAGACGAAGTGAGACAAAAATCTAGCACCCTAGTGTCTAGGTGTGAGGTCTTTTAAGGATGGAGTTGTCCAAATGTGCAACAAGCCCAAGCATACTCTGCTGAGCTATTCCAGAATGGAAATGTGCAATATTCTACATTCAACATGAAAAAGCATTGTGCAGGCGAATGCAAGGTAAACACAGGAAGAACCTTGTGTGAGGAAAGAAGTACTTCTAAATCCTGCCAGTAATAAAATGGCAGCCTCATATCTTTCTGATAGCCGCCATGGCTCCCAGTGGAATGAATCCTTTGAATGGCCCATTAAATCATTAAAACAACCTCCCACTCGGAGACCCCTGCTGCATAAGTTATTAACTACACACACTCTCACACAACATGGAAACTCTCATAGGAACACTCGAAACCCATAACAAAAAAATATGAAAAGATAAAAAGGGGAAGTGGTCCGAATTGTACCAAACACAATGAAAATGTAACACGGAATTCCAAATTCAAATCAAATCATATTGCCTCTTTCTTGCAGGATATTGTTGAACAACTGATAATGAAGCCATCTTTTGATTGCACAGAAACGGAAGCCATTCTGCCACAGGCAGAAAAGCATATAGAGTTGTGGGATGTGTCAAGCTCCTTTATATGATGTCACCATGTCAAAGAGGAAAACTACTACAGGTAGCAAAAAGTAGTTTTCTGTGTCTACACTGGATCAGTCTCGCTTTGACAAACCTTCCTCCAAAGCGCTGCACAGGAGGTTCTCGCTAGTCCACATAGCATTCTGGATGGGAGAAAAACATGCTCTGATTTATTGGCATTTCTTCAAACCAATCACAATTCTCATGGGTGGCATTAAGAGCCGGACAGAGCCACGGTACCACTGCAAAATAGGAAAACCTATACGTGCAAAAGTTGTTTCAGCAGTGTAACAGAAGACTCTAATTTGACATGTAGTCTACCGGCCTGTCTCGAATTACCCCGCAGAGATCTGAGGAACAGTTAACCCTAGTCCTCGGAAATCCACCGGACTTTAAAATTATAACACTAAGAAAGTGGAAGGTGACGGACATCCTGAGTAATATCCGGCGGAAACGGAGCAATCCCAGAAGAAAAGAAAATACGTGTGTATACATCTCATTTCTTAATTTAATTTTTTTTGTGATCCGGAATTGATCGTACGTAGTCTTAACAGTCCACACGTGCAAAACTAAATGTTAGCTACTTATACTGTATAATATGTTATATTTTGAACAATGACAGCACCTGAAATATCCTGCAAATCTTATCCACAGACATATCATCATCTTATAGTGTAACCCGTTTGCCTCCTCGAAAGAGAACAGAACTTCCCATTGTCGTTTGCGCAGACATCCAAAGTAGAGCATGACAGACGGCAGCGCGCCCTCTGCTGACCGCCAAGCTTGCAGGAATAATTTCCGGGTCACGAAAAAAACTATGTAAAATTGAGAAATGAGACAAATACACACATAATTTATTTTCCGATATCCATCTATAAAAGCATCAAAGACAATTGGACAACGAGATTGCTTTTTGTTTTCCATTTTTTCCATATCAAAACAGAAAGCGCGTTGTTTTCCATTTTTCTTTTGGGAAACTGGCTGTTTTTCATTTTTCATTTTTTTTCACTTCAAAACCAAAATCCGTTGGCCGCCGAGTACACGGACCATATAGACTAACACTGGATCAACCTCTCATGCATTCTTGTGTGCATTGTCTACAAGCAGATGGACTTTTGTGGTCTTGCTTTGTCCTCTAGCCTCACATCTGTTCATTTTATCCCTGAGTTTATTTCATTTCCGCTAAGATTCAGAGTGCTCAAAGCTTTACAGTGGCAGTGGGGGTTGTATTACTTTTTGTTACCACTACACTAGCCTCAATAAATAGTAATTCTTGTTTATAATATAAAGAAGCTTCTAAACTGCATTGTAGCTCTCCATAAATGAAGAGCTAAAACTTGAGGTTTTATATACTTTAAGTCATAAAGTGTAGTTTGTATTTATTTGTTGAATAAAATGTCCTCGATGTTGCTTTTCTGTGTTTGGCACACGCTCCTCCTCTGCCAGCACTTCCTCTCCTAATGCTTTCTTTCACAGGCGCCGTGTAAAAAGTAAGTACAATATAAATTAAATATATCTTTTCTCTCTTCGAATGTCTCTGGATGTGTGTGTGCCTGTTTTCTCGGGCATCTGGATGTCGGGGGCCTATTCTGTACCTGCGATTTAGCCTGCCTCGCTGCATAGCCACTTAGTCACAAATTGTTCCTCAGATTGTGGGTGGCAGGCAACAGGGAACATTCACTGGCAACAGTCTGAAGCAAGGTGGAGTTTTACATCCTCCAACACTGGAATACATGAGGGCCAAAAATGTACTGAGCATAAAGGATGAGATAAATCATTCAACACATTAAATTTGGGATTCTAAAATGAAGCTTGCATGAAGTCCTTTAAACATATTGTCTCCAACAAAGCAAGAGACAAGACCTTAAGAGGATGGTAAATGTGTTTTTTTCATGAATGTTGAACTTGGAAACAGTAAAGCAGTCCACTTTAATTGAAAATGCTGCAGTAGAAATAACCTAAGAAGACATTTGATGTTATTTTCCCCCATGTGTTTATAAAAAAATGCTCATTTGAGGATTTAGTACTAACAGACATAAGATTATCATGCTTTTACACTGTTTATGTGATTTTGTAAAGACAATACTTTCTTTACAAATTAGGCCTTTTAAGTGATCTGCAGCCTTTATTACTTCAAGTGTTTCCATGCTAAACCCGGAGGATTCGACTAATGTGGAAGTGTAGCACTGAGGACACAGTGTCAGGCAGCTCGGTCCTTCTTGTAATGACAAAACTCTGTTTGATACCCCTGCTGCTCGGGGCTACTGTCAATGCTGTCATCCACTCCTCCACTGGCCTCCTCACTACCTGCTGCACCTCTCCTCTCCTCTTTTCTTCTGACAGATTTAAATACGAAGGTTTATTGGGTTTGGGAGCACAGTCAGTTCTGACATTTGTGAAAAGTAAAACATTTGTGGATCAGAAACAACAGACGATGTAAAGCCGTGGAAGCTAAGAGCAGGTCAATGTCCCAGTTAACTTAGCAAGCATGTACACAAACATGGTGGCATACATTTGCATACTTCATCCAGGAGATTCTACGTAAAGGACTTTAGCATTGTGGCTGAGAGACCACTCCCCAAGAAAACACACGCAAATTAGGAAACATCTTCAAGACTTTGACGTTCATATCACAATAAACTATATAAAATAATATCGGAATCATGCATAACTAATGTTAAAACTATACTTAACATATTAGCTAACTTTTGAACATCACTGACAAGCGGTCGACATGTTCATCAAGTGTGGCCATGATATTTCTGTTGTGTAGCATACATATCTGTAACATATCTGTATTTCCTTGTGTTTTGAAAAGCAGTAATTATTATTAAGTATATATAGTAATGAACCTACAGAGAATTATCACCTGATTCTCATCTCATTGTTAAGCTATAAAGTCTGCAACTTTACTGTTATGGTTCACTCTCACCGCTGTCAAAGTGTTTTCAGAGAAAAAGCTCTAAAGCTCTACTGTACACTACCTGCTCAGCACCAAACTGCAGACACAGCTAGAGGCCGGGGAACATCGTGGAGCATTTTTGGGGCATTTCAAGCCTTTGTTGGATAGGACAGTTTAGGCATGAAAGGGGAGAGGGAGGGGGAATAATATGCAGCAAAGGGTGGAATTTAACCCATGGCCGCTGCGGCGAGGACTGAGCCTCTGTTCATGGGGCATGTGCTCAACCTCTTCTCACTCAGAACTTTTAAAATACGGACATTTGGACAGTGTCTGTCAGCGTCTAAAGGGACAAAAATGGTGCCCTTCGGCGTGGTTGTATAACATACTGGGGAAAGCAGCAGCTACACGGAGTTTAGCAAGTAGTATGTAAGGCAGAAATTCGGGAGGTTGGTTGGGGTGATGGAGACCGGGGTGGCACTTTTCCTAAAGTCGCTTTCTTCTTTAACTGTCTCCTTATTCCTGCGCGTCACTGAAGCATAAGCCCACCCACAACCTTTTCAGGTCCTTTAAGTGAGTCTTCTTAGACACTGTGCAAGGTGCAAAACGTCTTTCCTCCGTTGTGATAAGAGTCTGTTTTTGCCTGTGTTTGCCTGCGAGCGCTTCTTTTGTGCCTAGTCTGTGGTGCGTTTTAAAGGGATGATGAGTTCCACGTTGACCACACCACCACTCCTTCTCACCAGGGGAGGTAGTCAGGGGTCCTTACATTATTCACTGCTGCTCTGATGTGCAAAAAAAAATAATTAAAGAAAACTTTACTTAAATATTAATCTGTAATCTGTATCTTCCTCCTATTATCCTGTGAATAACTGCTACTCACATAAATTATATCTGCTTCTAATGCCAAATAAGAATTTAACATTAGATGCACATTGTACGCTCACAGATTTCTTTTAATTTATTTATCCTCAGTAGTGTAGTAGTTTTAGGAAGCATGCGCATCCTTGTTTCCTAAAAAAAATCCTCCAACAGGTGCATGCATTTCAAACAAGGAATTCGTCGTTTTAGTTTCTTATTTCAAGGAAAATAGTTTTTAAAGAATGAGAAACGTGGATATTTTTAAGTGTGCACTCATTTATGCACATCAATAATGCCCAAAAGCCTCACCAATAATGATTCAGACAGACATTAACTTTGAATCATGAAATTGTCTGAAATCATTTTTAAACCTGAAAGCCTTCAGTTCAATTAGAATTCAAATGAGTTGCAGATTAGCATCTTCTACTTTGATAGGTATTTATGTGGAGTTAAATGTCTGTTGCTGAGGGAATTATCATTAATATAGGCACAGCCAGCTATGACTTAGAAATGAAGACATGAATTAATAATCAATGATTCAACCATGGTAAATATTTATCAGAAATATTGGCTCCCCTGCTGTCGTCGTTTCTGCTGTTTCCTTTCAGGCAGCAGCTGTACATAAAACCTCTGAGAAGCAGGCGGCTCTCTGTTTTTACTGGATTTGTCATTCAAGCACCTGAACTTAACCGTGCGTGTCACGGAAACGTAAACCCACCCACGTCCTTTTCCTGAACCCAACCGTCTCGTTCTGACCGTGTGTCACGGAAACGTAAGCCTGTCAAAAAGGACGGCAATAGTCCCGACCAATAGTGTTTAGATAAGATGCTAAATAAAACTTTTTCTTTTAAGTTAATTTGGGGGTTTTAAATCCCTTTATTAGACAGAGAACTGATGAGAAATGGGAATGACACGCAGCAAAGGGCCACAGGCTGGATCCGATCCCGGGCCCCTGCAGGATTCGGACAACATGGGGCCAATGCACTTACTGAGTGAGCTATAGGCGACCACCTAAAGGAGGCTTTTAGTGTCAATAACAATGGCAAAGGCGCCAGACCAAGCCTCTGTATTTTACAAAATGGGAATGAGAATGTGTTGGTGCGCTTTAAAAGTTGAGCTACTTAGGTGCCCCCATAGTGGAGCATTAACAGCTAAAGAGCAAGATATTTCTGTGCTGGTCCAGCTGTGAAAAAAAGTTACTTAGCTGAACTTCCACTAAGTTACTTTGGGAATCTTTGTTTCTCTGTTCAAGTGCATTTCTATCAGCAGCCACTAGCCTGTACATTTAGCTGGTCATGCAGATGAATGTGCTTCCTACCATGCTGTGTTATGCTGTGTCCTGAGTTTTTGCTATTTGATTAGACAGAAGAAATGGTCGACTGGAGATAATTGGGCTGAATGCTAGCCTGCACAAAGCAATCCATGACTTGTCAAAGTCCGTACCCACCTTTGTAATCAAAGTGTTTGTTTGTGGGGATTGAGGCTTTATTTTTATCAGACTATTAACTTGTAACAGTGGTTCTGATTTTGTATATTTTTACCAACAACATTATGGTTGTTGGTAAATTTCCTTTCTGTTCAGGAGATATTGGAGGGATTTAAAAGAGATATTCTGACAACCAGCCTTCACCAGGGCAACAATAAAATGCCAGGTAAAGTATGGAATAGAAATTATTTAATTATATCTGGATTGCAGCACTGCACCAACAAAGCATATCTTACAGCAGACTAACCTTGCTCACTGAGAGGAGCTTTGAGACACATGGCCATGCAGAGTGCACAAGTTAACCTTCACTCCCTTTCATGTGATTTAGCTCTTAGTCCTTCATTTTATCTGTTCCTGTTTTCCCCTCAGACTCACTTTTACCTTATCTTGCCATTTCCCTCTGCCATCTGTCTTTGCCCGTGTCGCCACATCTCATCTCAATATTTTCTCCAACAACTGGTAAACACTCAGCCTGAGACATGGCGTGTTCATGCAAAGTTTGTGTCATTTAAAAGAAAGTGGAGAAATGTGGATGACAAGCAAGCAATGATGTTTTAGTGGCGAGGGAGGAAAGCGTAGGAAGACTAAGACTAGCAACTGATGGAAAAGTGATGGAGAAGTCACATTAATACCTGAGTGAATTCTGAATCAGAATTTCTGGCAGGGAGATGAAGGGAAGTAGAACTAAATTTAGACCCAAGGATAAGAGAGATCTTGTAAAAATGAGTCAAAATAAAAGTATGGAATGACAGAAGAAAGATCGAAGGAGGGAGATTAAGAGGGAGAAAGGCTGGAGTCAGAGTGTATAAATAAATGCGTGACTCCGTCAGCATGAAAACAGTGTTTAAGCCAGTCCTCATTAAGCATGTCATTGATTTTCTTTGAAGCACAAAGTCATGGGCTGACCTGCTTATTTACCACATAGAACCACATTACCTCAGCAATCGGCATGTGGCTTAAACCCAACACAACCACAAAGTGATTGCGAGTTAAACGTGTGTGGTCTAAATACACAGTGAGGCTATGGATACGGTGATTCCACGTCTGGAGGGAAATAGGATTATAACAGCTCTATTTTTCTCTATACTTGGTCCTAAGGAAAACAAAGTGAAGATGTCAAGCTGTCACCACTCACAAATAAGGATATGGAGGACAGAAGGGACAAAACTTTATCCAGCCATTTTCTCCCAGATGGTCTCTGTGTTTCCAATTATCAAAACACTGAATGAGACTTGCAATAAGTTTAATATTTGAGATGAGTCATGAATCATTACTTCCAAACTAATTGAAGGCATGACCCAAGTTACAGGCATAATTTTTCCCATGCATATGAAAAAGCTGCAAATAACAATTTTTTCCTTTTTTTTTAAAATCAATCAATTTGCCGCTCATCACAATGTCTCAGAGCCCAAAGTGACGTCTTCAAATATCGTATTTTTCCCAAAATAATTATAAATTTTACTGTCATCAAAGGCAAAGAAAAGCAGCATTTGCTCACGTTTAAGAAGCCATAACCAGGGAAACAATTTAAATAAATTATCAATAATCCTAAATAGTTAGGTCGACCAACTGATCGTTCTCAGCTCTGATGTATTTGTACTTACTTTGACCAATAGAAACAATTTTTTTAACTGCATATGTAAAAGGCCTTAACCAGCGACCTCCTAAGAGTGACACTAAATCACAACACTACTTGAATATAAATTAGGGAGAGGCAAAAAATGTGCACAAGCAAAAAGCACGCTCACTAATTTAGATCGTTAGCCAGCCAATTAATTGTAGTTTAATCCACCAACTACGGTTTGCAGCCTGGTTCCCACCAACACTCGATCTTTCAATCATGACCACGTTCTTTCCCTAACAATAACCCTTGTGTTGTCCTCGGGTCAAGTTGACCCGTTTCAAAGTGTTTTATATCAAAAATATGACATGTTGTTACTTACTAAAAGAAGCTCTATTTCATGAATGTTTATAATGTTTATGAAACGTTCATGACAGTGTCATGTCACTCTTATGTAGATACCTTTACGTTAATGGTTTTGGATGACTTTCAACAACTGCTGATAAATAAGGGCTTATATAGGTCATTTTTTGAAGACCATGACAAAGGACTTACTGCACGTTATTATTGAAGGATTTCTTGCTGAAACAACCCACGTACTTTATAATTCCAATTTAATTATCAAAGAATTCACATTATTTTATATCAAATGAGGGGGACGGTTGGGTTTGTAATTTCAATTGGAATTGTTTTGCTATAAACTGAAACATACTTATACTTTATCTGGGGCTTGCCTGTTCGTACACATATCCAAATCTCCAAGTCTCTCAAGTGACCTTCTCTTGCTTTCTTCATAACACCATTTGGAAAGCGATGCTGTATTCAAACAGTCAAACCTATTTCAACACTATTCTCTAACAGCCTTTCATCTTCCGTTTATCGGTCCAATTTAATTAAAAGCCTGTCGTCTCTCCTGCTCCTTTCTGCCTTGCCTCTTTCATCTCCTGTCCAACACAGATCAATTCTTCATGGCCCACATCCCTGGTCCCTGTTGATGTTGTCAGCCTTTCGAAGAAGCGCAGAGTACTAATGCACCACCCCAGAGTTCACACAACCCAAAACACCAGAGGAACTAAGACTAAACTAAAGACCTAATGATCGATCGGCCCCCTGGCATTTTGGGTTTTTAAAACCCTCTGCTCTCTCATGTATGCTGGCTGGGCGCTAATTCACCATGTTGCCTGTGGCATGTTATTTCAATGATGAATTATCTGTAAATCTTATGGAGGGTAGAGGTTCTCTGGAGAGGACATACTGTAGAGGTGGAGGAGCGGGGTGCGGGAGCCGATAACCAGCGATGTGTACAGCCGGTTGGGAGAAGATAATGAATATGAAACGGAAAGAGAGAGAATAGGAAACCAGGAGACCAAACGGGAGATTAATGAAAAGAAAAACATCCAAGTCATGTGCACACAATGTGTATATTGTTTATGTGGCCGCCATACGGAAGCCCTCCCCCTCGCAGAGTTAATTGAATCCATTTGTTGGATTTGTATTGTCAAATGTGATTTGAATATATGTGATTCATGACTGTTGCAATCCCACAGGTGATTAAATGGTATCAGCCCTTGCAGGTCAGGGTGAGAAAGTGTCTGTTTCAGCCGTATGATGGATAATTAATCAGGACACACTCAAGGTACCACGGCATCACAGGGTCTAACAACTCAGCCACGGGGGGAACATGGTATAATTGCAGTAATCCTTCCGTCGTTTCCCTGAATTACTGTCATTTGATTTGGTGCAAACCACTCTGTTTCTTCATAAGATAAAACTGTATTTATCCCAAGGGAAATTGCTGTGCAGTAATTGCAATACAATGTTGGAAGAGTACAAATATAAAAGCCTAAGGTAACATTAAGATACACATAAGGGGCAAATCCAAAATTCATGTACTGTATATACAATGCCAAAATCAGGTATAAATCATAAATATATAGACAGGTTAACGGTAGGGATCAGTCTAAATGGATTGCACATAGATATGTATTTTTGTTTCTCTTTTTGTCTTTATTTGATTTTGCATTGGAGAGCGCCCAGATTAAGCCCATCTGCATTTGCATTTCTCCATCACAACTTTTATTGATTATGTGTATAATGTCTGTAGTATTTGGATATGTGTTAAACCAATAAAATAAAAATAAATGAATATGCATACTGCAACATATGTATATGTATTGTGGAAAAGCAACATGCAAATGGATACTCAAAGTTGAGAGCCTTATACGTGCAGCCATGCTTTCAAAGTAGCTCGCAATTAGATCCTTCCTTCCCTGGTGAGATTACATTCTAAACAGCCCACTCTGTTCCATCCAGCACCCACAGAGAGGAAAGCAAGCGTGGCTATCTAGCCATCGATTGTCTCTATATGTGTTGGAGCCAGCTGCTGAGCCGAGGCTCTAGCTGGAGGGGACGTTTCTGAGGCTTAACAGCAGGAAAGCAAAGCCAGCAGCAGCAACCAAAGAAGTAAGTGACCCTGAGAGGCGGGGGGAGAATCGGCTGAGTATCTGTGTGTGTGTGTTTGTGTGAAAGAGAGTGAGAGTGAGGGAGGAGAGCTGGCTGCTATTAGTCCTGCTGGATTAGCATCTAACACCCAGCACCTTCAGATCCTCCCTCAAAAGAAGGAGGCCCCCAGCTGAAACAGAATGACCGTGACATAATGTCCAGCCGTCATCGTCATCAACATCGACACACACACAAACACACACACACACACACACACACACAGCCACACACGCACAGGCACAGGCACACAGACAAAATGCCATTCATTACCCTCTACACTGGGACACAGTGTGTGTGTTTGTATGTGTGTGTGTGTGTGTGTGTGTTGGTGCGTGCAGAGTTTAGATGTGCGGTTTTGTCAGTAGGGGAGAGGAGGAGGATCTTAGCTGCCCAGAACACAGGATGTAAAAACTAATGTCTTAGTCAGACTAAGCCCTATTCCCATGACATTTCTGAGTGGAATTGTTCTTCAGTCCAGCTTTAATGAAGGCTTTGGAAGGGAGGATTTTATTTCCTGGTGATGTCCAATTACAACCACAAGGACACATTACAACGACCAGACATCATCTGTGAGATTAAGGAGGTTCACTGGAAGTGTTGATGATCAATCGGTGAAAACCATGGGCTCTCCACAGTCAACTACAGTCTCACAAATTACCAATCGAACTGAATCAATGCCTCCATGAAACCTTCTTCACAAACACATTATACTGTGAGCTTCACAGAGGCAGCATTGATTGCATTGCAGTATTCAAGCTGGCCCGCGCATTACTATTTGATCAATGTCTTGATATGAGGCTGCTGACTGTCATTTTCTTGGTTATTTTCATGTCATGATATTAAAGACTACATTGATATTTCTATCAATTGGTTGTAATTAATACCCATGTGCATTATTAATGATTTTCTTTAAAAAGAAATGAGTATAAAAGTAGTCATTCCCAAAATACCACCATATTACATTGCTATATAACTGTTTATACATGTATTGTTAAGATACTTTTTTAAGATAAAGAATGCATTTAAGCTTTTTGATTCTGTTATAATCACCCAGCCATCAGTATTATTTATTTTAGTATGTATCTTTTTCTGGTGTGGGGGAGGCTGAAGCTCAGCCCGTAGGGGCTTGGCATGAAAAGCGGAGGTTTGCTAGTTCAAGTCCCAGTGTGGACCAAGTACGGGGTCTACTGGGTAGCTAGGGAGGTGCCAGTTAGCCTTTTTTTTTACTGATAGCAATGATGGCCAGACCTACAAAAATAAGATCTGAAGTGTAATAAACTGAAATGATCTTTCGAGTCATAAAGCTACTGCTCGTCACCTCAACATGTTTGATTGATGAATTCCAGACACTCCACATCATCACTAATTAACTGAAAAACAATGTGGCTATTTACTTTAGGCTATCCTTGTTCAATGTAAGTAACGTAAAAAAGAAAGTGCAGCCTCGCCCCAAATATCTTTTAAAGTGAACTGTTGTGTTTTGATACAGATTACTGTAAACATATGACATGATTGTGGATTATTCTGACACAGATGATCATCAGTTATCAGTCACACTGTGGTGCTGCCATGTAAAAACACTGACTTGGTTCTAAAATAAGGAACAGTTTCAGAAAAATAATAAAAGGAATGAATGAAAGACTGAATGAAAAGACTACTGGCAGAAAAGCAAAACACATTTTAGGTTGCTAATGAATTATGAGTTTTAAGACTTTTTCAGGCCAAAAATAAATCTGTTTTTGAGGGCTGAACCATCTGTGTTTTTAAATATTGATTGATGAATTTCAAGACAGCCAGAGTGTGGTAATGAAGAAATTTGGAATGAAACTTACTCTCACAGGATCTTCTTTGAACTTCTTAGACTGTGAGATTGTGGCTTCTGGGCTAATTCTTTGTCCTTCCTCTCTTAACTTAGAGTGTGACTGCTGTGTTATTAATTATTAGCCCCCATACACTAATATTATATGCAGACTAAATGTTCCTAATATGACAATATTCCAAATTTGATATTGGTCATGTAAACAGCATGTTTGGTTTGGATATTCCAATTTAGGATTTTTGAATGTAGCATGTTTGGATTAAGGCATATGGGATATCCCGAGAGGTTTTAGGAGCATTCTTTGAACATGTTAACAGAGCATTTTGCTTTTTACCTCAGTTTCCGACACACTTCCTCTTGCATATTTATGGTTCTTTGCGTTATACAAAACCAACAAGCCAGCCGTTTGCAGGGCTGATGCAGAGCTGCATGCAAGACAGAAAAGTCCTGTATGTGGTCGGAAGGAGGAACACACCTAGATAATTTTTCTTTTTAAAGACTTGGTTACAACAGGGGGTTAACAGGTTTGTGCAAATATTGCAATGCCGCCCTTTTCAAGGAACCGTTTTAAGGAAGGAAAGAGGGAGGCTAGTCAAACAAGTCCGCCACCGGAAGAAAACTTTGGAAAAAATTACATAGTCTACAAAAAAAATATCCAGAAATCACAATGTACGATTTTTTGACTATGAACACCTGTCTATTAGCTACAATTCTGACCCTCAAAGACCTGTTAGTCTGCCTTCAAAATGTCCAACTCCACTCCATTTATTATCCTAAATTAGATGCACCTGTTTGAGGTCGTTAGCTGCATAAAGACACCTGTCCACCCCATACAATCAGTAAGAATCCAACTACTAACATGGCCAAGACCAAAGAGCTGTTCAAAGACACTAGAGACAAAATTGTACACCTCCACAAGGCTGGAAAGGGCTACGGGGAAATTGCCAAGCAGCTTGGTGAAAAAACGTCCACTGTTGGAGCAATCATTAGAAAATCAAAGAAGCTAAACATGACTGTCAATCTCCCTCGGACTGGGGCTCCATGTAAGATCTCACATCGTGGGGTCTCAATGATCCTAAGAAAGGTGAGAAATCAGCCCAGAACTACACGGGAGGAGCTGGTCATTGACCTGCAAAGAGCTTGGACCACCGTTTCCAAGGTTAATGTTGGTAATACACTAAGACGTCATGGTTTGAAATCATGCATGGCACGGAAGGTTCCCCTGCTTAAACCAGCACATGTCAAGGCCCGTCTTAAGTTTGCAAATTAATATTTGGGTGATCCAGAGGAGGCATGGGAGAAAGTCATGTGGTCAGATGAGACTAAAATAGAACGTTTTGGTCATAATTCCACTAACTGTGTTTGGAGGAAGAAAAATGATGAGTACCATTTCAAGAACACCATCCCTACTGGGAAGCATGGAGGTGGTAGCATCATGCTTTGGGGATGTTTTTCTGCACATGGGACAGGGCGACTGCACTCTATTAAGGAGAGGATGACCGGGTCCATGTAGCTCAAACTCTGTTTTTCTCAGCAACAGCCCAGAAACCTGACTGATTTAGAGAAGATCTGTGTGGAGGAGTGGGCCAAAATCCCTTCTGCAGTGTGTGCAAACCTGGTGAAAAACTACAGGAAACGTTTGACCTCTGTAAATGCAAACAAAGGCTACTGTACCAAATATTAACATTGATTTTCTCAGGTGTTCAAATACTTATTTGCAGCTGTATAATACAAATAAATAGTTAAAAAATCATACATTGTGATTTCTGGATTTTCTTTTTTAGATTATTTTTCTCACAGTGGATATTCACATACGATGACAATTTTAGACCCCTCCATGATTTCTAAGTGGGAAAACTTGCAAAATAGCAGGGTGTTCAAATACTTATTTTCCTCACTGTATACTGTATATAGTGCTGTATAAATTAGAGGAAAAAGGGGCTATAAACAACCCTCCCAATTCAATAATTTAACTCCAATACTGTTTATTTCTGCTTACTTATGACTACTGCCCTCCTGGGACCAACATCAAATATTTGAGGGACACTGGGACCACTGGTATTACTAGCAACATCTTCACAGTGTAAACAAGCATAACTTTCTTTCCCCATCGGAAAAGAACCGTGCACACTCACAAAATCATGCTCTCCCATCTTACAGTATCTGCTGCTCATTTGGACGGACTTGGCCATAGGAATAGTTTTTGTCTTTTGTACTGCTATTATCACCACATCTTTTGTAAAAAAAAAACAAAAACAAAAAAAACATCACAACTTTACATTGCAGTCTTCTGTTTGCTTTCAATTTACAGCTTTTAACACCACAAAAAAATATAGGAATTGTGTTTGGGCTGTTGATTTGCTGAACACTTAGCGCTGTATTGCTGAAATTTGCGTCAACAACACGACTCATTCTCTGAGCAGTAATGATAATATGTTTTTAGATGCAGTATGACTTCAACTTTCCAAGGAAATCAACATGTCCATTTTCAATCATTAATAGATGTCTATAAACTTGCTTGGAAATCACAGGAAAGACAACTCTCCCTATAATAAGAATCATGACATTTCTAAGATTTCTGCAGAATCAAAGTAATCCAGTAACAGCTGTCTGGACATTCATGGGTACTTTGCAAAGAGGGCATGACAATAGCTAATACAGCACAGCTAACATTTGTAGTAGAAGATGCCTCTGGATCTGGCTGAGTTGATTAGCTTAGATATTTTAGTATATCCAAAATGTCTTTCCTTGTTTTCTTTTTTAAGACGAATGACCGCAAAACCAAGAAATGAATAATGGCAATTTGGCATGCAGACTGAGTGGGACTAAGAAAGTTTTAATAATGACGCCAAAAATAGCATGAATGCCTGTAACTTTATTAAAGTGAATTATGGATAAATGATCCTTATGCATGAATCATACAACAGTAACAGCCTAAAATTGAATGATAAACCATGATTCTGAAGATGAAAATAGAAATGTGGAAAAAATGTTTTTGAGATCCCCCTAAATTTTTAGAAATCTAGTTTTCAGAGGAGCCCATGTCTTATTAAGACAAGGCAAGCTCCCCCTGGATCTTCTGCAGTGCACACCCTGATTCCGCATTCTTTTAACACAGAGCTTTGAACCCCCCATGCTCTATATTGTATTAGCTGTGTAAAGCCATTCATGGCTTCTCATTTTCAGTTGCAGATGACTTCAGAAATAACACTTTGCCATAAGTAAGTTGTCAAAAAGCCCGAAATGACACTCTCTGCAAGCAAGCCACACGTTTATTTATGAGTTGAGAAAAGCATGGACCCGTCACTTCCTGCATCGCGAGTGGACGGGTGTTTTTGTTGTCCAAAGATCCACCAGAGTGGTGAATATCCTCCAATGAAACAATCTAGTTATTACATCACCTCAGATTTGTTGTTGGAATCTACTCAGTTAAAAGTTCATTTAATTTGTATCAACAATTTAAGCCCATCAACAATAGGTCTGCATTCAGGCCTGTAGAATTTGCTTATGAAACCAAAAGGCTACACCTGTTATTTTCTCTTGTGTTTATGTGACACATACATGTTGTATCTTCTACTGCTCATTTCCTTTTTGTTGTGAACAATTTAAAGGCTTCCACTAAAAAACGCTTCTTCCTTGTCAGCCAACAAAAAGTAAAGATCTTTGTCACATCTTTACGTTATCTTGGCCTTCTGTTCCAAATGCTGAAAGCTAAATCCATGAGGAATAAGGGATTTGATGGAACTATTCCAGACATCCAGGGAACAATGGAAGGTGAATGGCTACATGTCTGCTGATCCTGTACACACGATACTATCTTGAGGTATATATAAGCCACAATAATGTTGTCCCAATCTTTTCTGCAGCGGAGGTTATAAGAGTAGAGAAACCTCTGCGATATACATCAGATAAAAGCGAGAGCCACATGATTCTAGCTGGAAGGCAGTAGGGGAAGAAAATGGAAACACATGAGGAGATCTATTCACAGTTCTCACGTCTTTTTCTGCTAGGAAACCTTTCTGAATGAATTCACATTGGACTTACATGGTATGAAATTTTGTGAAAATGCTTTTACTGAATCATTTTCTTAACTCTTATTGATTTCAGCAGCAGCAGTATAACACCAGGCTGATATGTATGAATGCAATAATCCAAACTGAAATAAAATCAATGCTAAGTAACAACTTATTCTTTACTTGGTAAAATGAAGAAACCCATAAACTACTCAGAAAAAAAACAGGAGGGAGAAGGGAAGCCGTCAGCCTGATGTGACCTACATATTGAGGTTTGACAGTTGTCCACAGAGACTCAGTAACTCAATATTTGTTGCCGTTTTGTCATGTACTATTGTTACTTTTTGTAATCGTGCTTTCCCATTTGTGCTTCAATTCAGTCTTTTTATTCTGAAGCTGTCAATAGTTCAGCTTTTGTCCTATATCATTTCTCTTAAGAGAGATGTCAACAGACTTATCACACAAGCACAACAACTTGATTGTTACTTTTGGATTCTAACATCCCTCTTCTACCTAATAATTAATAATAACCTTCATGAAATGTGCAGTTTTTATTTAAATCTGTCACAATCCAACCTGACCCTATCCATGTAGATTAGACTGAATATAATTTGTTTTTGGACCTTGCTCAACTCGTCCCAGCTCACCGGTCCGATCTACAGACTGAATAAGAAGTGGACGTAGCTAACGTGATATGACCCATTGGTTTGTGGGCCACCGCTTTGGACCATTGAGTTTGGCATTTTGGCCATCGTCATCTTGTGGTGATGGCCAAAATGACAATATTTGGACGAGAGGGTGGATCTGACAGACAACCAGCCACTTGTCAATCACACGTTGCCCGTCTATTTTATTTTACATGGGACCATGAATTACAAAATAAACATCATTCTGTGCTGAAGAAGAACTGAAAGAAGCAATTGCAATTCCTCATCAGGAAAATGTTTACTGAGCTCATTGCATTCATTACAATCTGACTTTTTTTCAACCAGTGGAGTTCTTACTTAAACATCAGCATTTGACTGGTAGAGCCTGGTGGGGGCGGTGCACAGCCTCTGTGTAATTACTGCCCAAGGGGCTGAGTTTAAAACTCCTTAAACTAAATGTGTGGGAAGACCTGGACTTGTACCTGAACCAGCATCTGGAGGCTGCATCTCAGGCAGTTGTGTATTGTTAGACCAGCTGCCTTTGTCTTATGAAACTCATTGTTTCAGCCTGGGGGGAGGCGGTAGGAAACATCTCTTGCTATCTTAATATTTTCCTGTTGTTGTTGCAAAGCCATTTGGGAATAAGTTTGCTGCTGTGGCTTTCAAACTTGAACATGGCATGGGGTACTTTCCATAAAAGCGTTTCTCAATGCAAATCAAATCAGTTATTAGGCTAACTACTTGGGGGCCTATTTTAATTCCAAAGGGCAAGGGAACTTTGTCAGGATGAATGGTATCCTGATCCATGAAATAACTGGCCTTTAAAAATAAAAATCTGCCTGCCTGTATAGCAACTTAACAAAGGGCTGTCTATAGTCATGCCCCGTGTATTTTAAGGAAGGACATTTTATTCACGATATATTCATTCACAAAGAAAATTAGTGACCTTAAAGGTTGTATTTTTGCTTATCTTTTAATTAAGGCATTAATTAATATCAATTTCCAAAATAATTTTTTTTTAGTCCTCTTTTTAGTCAACTTAAGCATGGCTTCCTATACTCATGGGCAGCACTGCACCTCGTAATAATAATTTGGTCACTATGGAGCTCACCTCCCCTATAAACAGTATCAGATGCCGTCCCTACATGCACTTCATTAAGCATCAACATTTCTACATGTCAGTGTGGGAAACAACAACCAAATAGAGAGCTGGATTTACCCCGACCTGGATTTGATATTCCTGTGCTCGTATGCAGAGATGAAACAGGTAACAGAAACGGCTGGTTTGAATAATAACAGGATGGCTTTTGGTTGCAGAAATGTGAGAAGTTTGGAGGGGGGGGGAGCTGAGAAGAATCTTCTGACACGGAGGAGGCTGTGTGAAATGTTTAGAACCTTGATTAGGAGGGATTGTCTCATCCTTTAAGTGGAGATTAAAGGAGAGTTTTCTAAAAACAATACAAATAAATATGGGAATTTCAAACAAAGGGGGAGTTTCAGAAGTAAACTTTGTTAAATCAGAGTGTTCACAGTTCAGGCATGGATAAGAGAACGCTGGCTTGAGAAAATAAGTCCAGCGGCAGGGGATGGATTCTGGTTGGAGATGAAACTGTGGGGCACTCAGGGTCTACTCTTTACTTTCACAACATTCAGCACTACTCCTAACCTAACCCCATCGCGTTCAGGTCCAGAAGAACTCAGACTAGCAAGCAAAACTTTATTTATATACCACATTTCATTCTAGTTGGAATCCCAATGCTGTGTGTGCTGCCATGGAAGTTGCAGCCACAAACACTACGTATACAGTGAAGATAAAACATTAGACGTAAGTCAGCAACTGAATGTGAATTGAAACCAATAAAAGAAGCCAATATAGAACAAAAAAAAATAATGGTTAAGATGGACTAATCACACTACTAAAACTGATTAGTTTCAGAAAGTTTCACCAACCAACTACTCAACTCTTATTCCATACAGTATGTTAAAAAGACAAAAGAATTGAATATGGTAAATTTAAATAGGAGGTGTCCCAATTTAAATCCTAGAAAAACCACCTATGATAATTAATGATTTACAACTCATGAGAAAAAATAGCTTTAAATCAATCAATTTTTCAAACTGGCCATTTAAAATATACATTATTAAACTTTATGTTAGCTCTACATGGAAGAGCAAGCGGGAGACCTGTAAACCTGTAAATCTACTCTCACCTCTGTATTCATGAGTTTCAGTGCTTGATTGGATTGGCAACAGAAAACAGATGGGCTGACATATTTCTATGTGACTTGCAATTATGTTGGTGTGTTTTCTGTAAAATGATTATGGTGCTGGAGAGGCTACATTGTGTCGTGGCAGCGTTGCGTGACTATAATATTATTATGTTTGTAGGATGGTGACAGAAAGTGAGACATCACTAAGCGTTAGCTTGTAACATTTTAATGAGGCCGGCGGCGAGAGTGAGCTCGGAGACTTCATTGACTTGTGGCTGATGTCTTTCACAATGATGCCTTATATCTGGTGCCATCTATGGTCCGGTAAAGTAGCAGCTTTAACTATGAGTGCATTGAAAAAGGGGTGACACTGTCATCCCGTTTTACCAGCTCAAAGTCTTTAAACTCCCCTTTTAGCTAATCTTGGTTTTTGAGGTGCTTGTATTACATACATTTGATCCCCCCCCACACACACACAATTGTAATCTTCCTTGCATGGGGGTCTACAGTACAATCTGTCCACTATTGTCAACACTAGGAGAAATATAATTTGTGTGGATAAAAACTAAAACCCTTCACACAAAATAATTTCACAATCAGCCACAAAACCTATTTTTTTTCATCCTACAAACGCCTGCTCAGGTCCTAAAAACCCTCACATATCCAGAAATAAGTACTGAATACATCCTCAATGGTAGCTCGGACGTTATACAAATTCATTATCTTCTACACTGTAAAAAAAGAGGTGAGAAGAAACCCAAAAATGTGTAAAGCTAAATACATTTTACACTGTTCCTGAAAATCAACGCATTGTGGAATCATGGAAATTGTAGTTTAGCGGCACACTGCACACACGCTAATGTCAGATGGGATGTGTGAAAACACAGCAGTCCATTAAAACTCCAGGCCTATTTGATCCTTCACCTAAATCTCTGCTTTGCATAATCCCTGCCTGAAGAGTGATGCCGATAAGCTATTAGGTTGAGGTTGGGAGCTTGTGGCAGTCAGCAGTTTTATCCCGGAGGAATGCCGTTTGTGTTCCGTGGGCAAACAAAAAAGCCAAGACGGGACTGATAATAGCTTAAGGCCTGCTGGGGGACAGCCTTTGCACACACGCGCACACACACACACACACACACACACACACACACACACACACACACACACACACACACACACATTCATTTAAACAAGAAAGGGGGAATAACAGCTATGACAATCTGAGCCAAAGTGTATAAAAAGTCAAGATTACCCCGCCTAGTTTCAGAGTGCTGCTTCGTCATTCCGGGAGTATTCGGGCTTATCGGCCCTGCCGCTCACCCAGCGTTTTTCTGACACAAACAACTCCCTTCAAAAGGAAGCGAGCTTGAAACCCTTTAAGGAGATGAGATTGTAAAGCTAATAGCCTCAATTCTCAAGAAATCAGAAGCGGGCCGGGTTCTTAAGACAGTTTCTCCATCAAATGTCTGTATCTCTGATTCTTTGCTGCTCTTCCTCTGTCTGATAACATGTGATAAGAGACAGAGGGTAGCTATCTCTCTCCTTTTTGGGTCTGAGGATGACTTCAGCCAGCCAATCCCCTTCTGGCCTGTCCAGGAGCAGCAGCCCCTGACCTCTGCTGTCAACTGTGCTGCCAACTGAGGAGGAAGGTAATAAAGTAAACAGGGTGAGAGACTCTCATACATACTGAAATACACCAGTAATGTCCAATGAACATCAAGCACCCACGTGCTTGATGGCTTGTGTGTCGTGTATTCCATCTTAATGTACTTCATTGATTCTGGCACTTTCAAAACTTATTACACTACTAGTTGTTATACAGAATCATGTATGGATAAAAAAAAATTGAGGGGTATTTTATGCGTTTATTTGTATAGGAAAGCTTATACCTGGATTTGTAATGGTCCCCTATCTTAATCCTTTAACCCTGAGAAACCTAAGGTCATTTTTACGTTTTCATTGTCCGTCTGCTTTTATTTTCTAAAAAAGCTTGTAAAACATCAACCCTGTTGTTTACAGTTAAGATATGAAAAAAATTTCAGGACAAAAGCTGCAGTGATGTCACTTCAATGTTACAAATGGTTGTAGGACCTTAAAGACAAATAAATACATAAAACGGAACATGAATTGCACAGACATGTATTGATATCACACACAGAGCAGTACAAGCTAAGCCAATCTTCTCTCTAAACAACTTCTCATATGTCTTGGTAGTCAAACTGTGAAGAAATCAACATAACATACAGTTGACAAATTACATACATTACATTACATACAATTCTACCATAGTCAGACGTGGAGGGAACTCTCTTCATATACACTTTGCTCTCATTTGGATGCCCATGAAAGGCATTGTGTGACATGCCATGTCCGACATGCCATGTCCGTCATATCCGTCAACAAAGGATTTACAGAGACGTAGCATGGAGGTAGCGGCAGAAATGAGCGGATAAAAGTGAAAAGTGAGTGTAAATTAGGTGGATAAATCTTGGATGTAATAGTTTGGATTTAATGCTCCACGACCCCGAAAAAGGCACAAGTTCCAGACTGGATATAAATATTAGCTGTGACGGCTATCTCTTTAGATTTTAGCTGCAAAAATTGCAGAGTTTCTGTCTTTTATGGTTATTAAATGATTGAAATATGAATCAGAGGTGTCATTTAGAATCATATCCGATTCTTCCAGTTGCTGTTAATATTGGGTGTCTGTTCTGATCAAAATACTTTAGTTGATCCAAAAACTCTAATGGTCCTGGTTCAAAACTACAAAGTTGAAAAGTCTAAATTACTGATATGATATAAGTTTAAAGCAAGAATTGATGCAATCAGCTAGAGAGCAGATGTATCACTCTGTTGGAATTGTTGAGACATCAAAAGCCCTGACAGTTGTACAGCGGTGTTACAAAGTGATGACTTGTAATGCAGTGACATTTTTCATTTTAACCGGCAAAAACGAAGGTCAGGGTTGGCTTAAATAAAGAGCTGGTAGATGGAAGTTGTGTTACTGCTCTTTGCTAATAAGAAAGAAGAAACACACATTTGTCAATGTCCCTAATGTCGGAACAGAATCAACCATCAGTGCAGACAAATCATTTGTCAAACCCTACATTTCAATGACTTATGCAGTGAATTGCTGGACAAAACACAGTAGAGCACAACAAAGAAAGGATCAGACTTTGATCTGCTTTATTTAAGCTAATACCAATCCTTAGAATAGGCTTGGGACAGCCCCTGTTTTCCAATTTCATTTGAGGGTAATCTTAATGCGACAATAGGCTACAATATTTTAGTCAATAGTGTGCTTTCAACTTTGTGGCAATAGTTTGGGAAAAGCCCTTTTTCTGTTTTAGTTCAAGATTTAAGAATCAAGATTCAACGTGAAAATGTCCGCTTGTGATCACATTAAAGACAAGTTTTTTTCATTTTATTGTGGAAGAACTTGACTGACTTGCAAAGAGCACTGACCTAAACCCCATCCAACACCTTTGGGATAAACAGGAACATGTATTCGAGCCAGACCTTATCATCTAACATCAGGCGCTGACCTCAGTAATGCTCTTGTGGCTGAATGGGAGCAAACCCCTGCAGCCAGGTTCAGAAATCTGGTGGAAAGGGTGGAGTGGATGCTGTCACAGCAGCCAGTTTAGGAATGAGCTATTCAACAATCACACATGGCTCTAATGTTCATGTTCCCTACTTTCGGCCATGTACGACTTGGCATATTTTCCATATTGTGATATATTGATATATACGGAGCCTCGGAGGTTACATGGAGGAGGAAAAAAATTAGAAATAAAAGGAAGGAAAAATTATAAACAAAAATAAAATAAACATATACTGTGTATATAAGCACACACACACACACGTACATATACTGTATATATAAATATATAAAACCCTAACAACGTGTTTTCAGTGGCTAAACTCAAGTTACCATACGCATTGTTGGATTTATTTATTTAGTTAGTTATTTTTTTGTAAAAGTCAAGATATTGCAAAAGTGTTTGCCTCATCTCTCATTTGACTGTAATAACATACAGTCTATGGTTTGTCCTTCACGTGTTTTTTTCCTTCTTTTTCTATCTTCTGGGGCTCCGTGGAATTTTTATTTTTATTATTCAAATAGAGATAAGAACTTCATTGATATAGACTTCCTACATTTGCTTACATTCCTTGTTTTGCCATCATCAGCCAGTAAACTGTAGCCCTGGAGAGTTTTTCTCTTCAGAAACACAGCAGCACCAGCTAAGGTAGGCAAGAATAAGACATGGAAAAGAAAGAGATAAGAAGGTTCTTCAAGAAAATGGATTGTTCAAATTAGGGCTGCACAAATCTAAATCATCTTTTCTGAAGCCAGAGTGTTTCCAGACAACGAACACTGCCGGGGGTTTTCGGGCACATGTTGCTCAGTTGACTCAGATATGAGATGTCCTTCATCATGCTTTCCATGCGGCTGACTGGTCCGGGAATAGTCCCGTGACTACACATGTAGAATGTTTTTAAGGAGAAAGTAGGCCTATCAGCAGGAATAAATTATCAAAATGTGCGTCAGGGGAAAAATACGTTGATAACAGCTTCCGAATTTTGATGTCGATCCATTTTTGATTAATCGTCCAGCCCTAGTTCAAATTACACAGACAGGCAGGTCTATTAATATGGAAGAGTTTTCTTTCTTACGCTGTTACCTCACCTAACATGCTCTATCTATCTGACAGCCAGAGGAACTCACACACATCCAGAATGCATAGACCTCCATGGAGATCAGCGGTTGCCATGCTGCTATGTGGTTACATGTCGGGGCGCACCTACTATAAGCTATAAGCACCCTACCGTTTGATGTTTCTGCTGCACCTCAATCCACATCCTTCGTTGCACCTGATGGGAACATTGGAGTGTTCATCATCCCCCCCGCCTCCTGCTTTTCCATCCAAAATTACTCACACAACTCAAGTGTAAAAGTGTAAGCCGGGGAATTGTATGTATCATCACCTGCAAGAAAATCAGCATCACACACACATGCACATGCACATGTGTGGAAAATATTTGAAAAGCACCAAAGATGCTTTAAAGTAAGCCCGTGGCTTTGGTCTAGCCAGGAGATATTTTTTCTACATTTCTGTTTCTTCACATCAAAAGCTTTCAATCGGATGACAAGTAGTTTCAAGGCAGTTCCAACTTGGTTGCCTCTTATAGTCAAATAATCTCTTTCTCACTCGTTCCTCCCTTTTTTCCACTTTACAATATAGACTCCACTCTGAAACTATGACAGCTGGAAAAAAGAGAGACAGAATAAATCACTATCACAGATTCGTAGCTCATGATATGGTACAACCGGATGATGATTTATTCCATATTTGCAAGCTGCCATGGCTGTCATTGACGTGCATATCGTTCTTTCCCTATCACCTGATTTAATACACAGACAAATCAGACTCAAACAGATGTGCAAGGCACTGGCAAAGGGTGGATTGACTGATCGTTTTTGTTTTTTACAGACATCTGCTTCGATTTGCTTGAATAATAAAATGCTAAAAAGCAAACATTGTACAGCGAGGTATGAAAAAATAAAAATGTCAGGTAAATGGAGGGGGATAATAACGGCAGACTGAGCGATGGGGGTGGTAGGAGGAGGGACAGTAGGCGAGAGGGAAACAGCTCAGAGAGTCAGTGAGGGGAGGGATGATAATGATGAGCTGATTGTTGATGAGATGATTGTTTTTGTTTAGAGTACGTATATATTAGTGTGTATATATTAGTGTGTATATATTGTTTGGTTGTTTTGTATGTGTTAGTGCATTGTGAGCAACAAGAATTCCTCATATGTGTCCTCATACCTGGCAAATAAGCTCATTTTGATTCTGATCTAAAAAATGTACAAAAATTGTAAAAAACCTTCCAGAATTTCCCTAAACTCAAGCTGGTCTGTTCAAATAGCTTGTTTTTCCCAAACAAACCCAAAATACATTGAGTTGCACATCACAAAAGACATATAATGTTATGTCTTTTAACAGGAACCAGCAACTGTTTGGGCATATTATTATTATTATACTATTATTTGGGCTTGAAATCTACTGATGATTAACTGATCATCAAAAAGATGCTGACTACATTTTGTCGATTGAATAATTTAGTAAACAACTGTGGTTCAGATAATGTTCTCTGATCTGCATATTGGTTCTTGAAGATCATATTACGGTCTACAGTTTCATATTTAAATTTAAATTTCTGCTTTTTCACAATGGAATTTGAACTTAAACTCAGATACTACATAGCCAAAACATTATACAAGTTTCAGATTTTTGAACAGAGCGTAGGCTGCAGAAATGGGAGCAAAGCCACAAAGCTAAAAGAGATGCTGGGAAAGATAAGGTAAGGCTCGCATTTGACTTTCCAGTTCATCCCAAATGTGTTTGACGGGGTTGAAACCAGGGCTCTGTGAAGGCCAGCAAGTTCAGCAAACTGGGAAAAGAAATATTATATATTATTATACATTATATA
This sequence comes from Etheostoma cragini, assembly GCF_013103735.1. Lineage (NCBI taxonomy): Eukaryota > Metazoa > Chordata > Actinopteri > Perciformes > Percidae > Etheostoma > Etheostoma cragini. Next base: position 15,708,833 of record NC_048421.1, read on the forward strand.
TTTATTTGTGGACCATTTCTTTCTTTGTGCAAAGAGACATACACCAAAAATGATGCCACAAAGTTGGTAAAACACAATTGTTTTCAATGCCATTGCATCCTGCAACAATATCATTTCCGCTTATAAGAACTATAAGCTCCACACCGTTCAAAACAGTGGTGGACTCAAAGTACACAAAGATAGTCAAACTGACTAGTTGGATGAGATTTGGATAGATATTGTAGTACAGTATATGAATCTATGACAGTAGGTTTGTTGCATCATAAAGGCATGCTCTGCATGTCTAAAATCTTTGGCCTCGTTTCTTGAGTAGACGTCACACTTAATGTAATGTGTTCTGACAGGAGCGTCACACCCTCTAGATCACACACTCTACACTGCTGAGAGGCACATCATGCTCACAATATCTATATAAATATAAATACACCCACATATCCCCACCAACAGCAGCATCTCCGACAATCAGAACGTCGTAGCCCACCAGGAAGGTACACACTGAGAGAACAACAGACTGAGAATGACAAACAGACCATAAAACTCTCATCAAGAACAAAACAAGACGAGAGGAGACAGATTATTGACTGGCAGATTCAACAGAGGCTGTTGAATTTAAAGCTGCGAGCTGAGACTGAGGATTTAGCAGCAATGCAAACATTTAGATAGAGGATGTTTGGTCTAGATGTCTGGGTCCATGTTGGTTGAACCCAGAAATAAACACAATGTGACTTTATGCTGTTTGCTTGCTCACATATCTCTCAAAGCAGGGAATGTGTGCCAATGACAAAGCATGCAACTGTAACTCACAATGGGAGAAGAGACGCTTGAATACTGTGATTTTAGATCGGGGGGTTGCCCGCTCTTTGACATTGTCTCTCTACCCTTTGTCTTTTGGAAATGTTATTTTGTTGTGTTTTTAGGCAGTCTTTGTGACGTCAGCTATCAAGGTGCAGAGCAGAAGACCCTTGTTAACCTGCGTCTAAAGCTAAACAAAGGGATGCCACTCTTGATGTCTTGAGTAAACCCAAAGCTTTTCGCATAAAGCAACTTCTGAGAGACCAGAGGAGAGTTCATATTTAGAGATCGGTCCTTATTATTGTAAATTATTATTATAATGGGTTATCTACTGCAACTATACAACATTACCACTAGCCTTGTGTGTCCTATTTCTGGCATCTCTTCTACGTATTAGTTCTTATTGGACCGTGTGGTCAATTGAAAATACTTAAAACTATCATATTCTATCATAATAGGGTGTTTCCCATGTCATCAGTTGAGGGATAAGCACTGACAACTTTAATGGTATCCTACTGACACAGAACGCCATACTGTATAGCCTACAAACATTGATACAAAAAGATTATATAGCAATGATCCTGACCTGGCTTTTTGTTCATGTTTTTTGCTTGCCTGTTGATCGGCCGCTCCTGCACACTCACGGGCAAATTCACAAAGAATGGATTATGGCCGCTGACGGCACCAAGAATTTCAGATGAGTGCAATTTGCCCTTTTTTCTTACTGCAATTATCCATGTGGCAAAGTATAAATGTTGCCCTCGCGCCAAAAACACATTAGGCAGAACAACAGCAGAGTGAAAAGGAACAATGTTATTTTCAGACGGCGAGTTACAGGTCCTGACCGACAAGGTCCAAGGGACAAGGCATTCCTCAAAACTTCGGGCAGGGGGTTTAAACGTGAAAGAGAGAAACCACTTTTGGGATTGAAAATCCCAGTCTGTTAGTGTTGTTGTTGTTATAAATGCCCTTCATTACCACCAGCACTCTGAGGTCACTAAGAATTACACTGTTGCTGCGGTGACTGTGAAAAATGTACTATATGCATATTAGCTAATTTAAATATGTGCAAATAGCACAGGAGCACTGAGTCAATATTTGCTTGGCAGCACAGTCACCCTTTGTGGGTTCTTTGAGAATTATTTGGCCATTTCTTTTGTCTTATTTGTGCAGGTTTAGCAGCTGCAAAAGTGGCGCGATCCTTTTGTGAATTCACCTGTCACCTGTTTTTGTGCTGCATTACACAAAGAAGGGGCCGCACTGTAGCCAGCATTTTTCATCTTTTACTCATGTGTACAGGTGTGGTACAAAGGGAGTGCTGGGATATTAAAGGGGACTAAGCAACAGCTACTAATGTTGACCTTCTGGCTGGTGAACGCCTTTGTATCTGTTGGAATAAAAGTGATATAACAAAGTAATTGTAGTGTCTGCACAACTAAAATTACTGGAAGCCACATTGTCAGTGGCACCAAAAAAAATCAAACTCCCTGGAAAACATTGGGAGGGAATGCTGTCACTGCAGAAACATAGATTACATGTAAAACACTGATAAGATACTGAATTTATATGATTTATTGCAGTTCAACTTTTAAATATAGATGCTAAAGGATATTATATTAAAGAGGACAACAGAGCATTTTGCAGCTGAATGTCAACAACAGTGTTGGACAAGTACACATGGATAATATCATTTTAATGTGCGGGGAGTGTAAGTGAATTAAAGCAGTGGACATAAAACCCCAATAGGTTAACACAAGCTATACAGAGGAAAATCCCTCGGATTTTAAGGTCACATAAACAAAGCAACTCCCTCCCGACTTTAACAGCCAGGTGCAGAATGTAACTCGCCTGTGCAGCTTTTCTGGGTTGTTACGTAAAACACTGATAAATCACCAATAAGGCACCAAGAGTAATAAACTCATCGGCAACTGCCTCTTATTTACTGGGGGGTCTTATTTCCATCCCCAAATTAAATAGTTTTTTTTTTTCGTGTGTGTGTGTGTGTGTGTGGGTGGTTGTGTGGTTGTGTGTGTGTGCACGGCTGTAGCTGTGAGCTGCTTGGGCTCAGTAAACATTTACAGCCTAGTTGAGTGCAAAGGTCTTCTCATGGCAAGCTGAAGGATTTTACACTCAAATCAACTTTAAAGCAGCTGAGGAGAGGTTCTAACCTTCTTCTCACCGGTTTTACCGGACGGCATCACAACTCTCCAACCTAGCTTCCCTTCTCTGGCTCCCTGTCCGATTTAGAATTGACCTTAAGATTTTACAGATTACTTGTAAAGCTTGTCACGGTCCAGCCCAAGACTATATCTTTCAGCTTTGTAAGGTCGAGGCTCAAAACCAGAGATGATCTCCGTCAGGGCGCCTCGGCATTGGAACGACCTGCCTGAAGAGATGAGGGTCACCGAATCAGTCACTTCTTTTAAATCACTTATTAAAACACACTTTTATAGACTTGGTTTTATGTGGTGCTGTCTTATTTTCATCTTTCTCATTGTCTCCCTGTTAACCCTCCATTTTGTTATTGAATCGTGACTGTTTTCAGTCCCATCCCATTGCTGCCCCATTTCTCTCTTTTCACTATCACTATTTTGTGCATTTATGGGTATGTGTATTTGATTGATGTGATATTTATGTATTAATTTGTAAGTGATTTTGCCCTTTGTTTTTAAAGGTGTTATAAAAACAAAGTTATTATTATTATTGTTATTATAAGTTCCACTTCCACTTTCCGGGAGCGATGCGAGTTGGTCCGTGCATCATATCTTCCTTTTAACTCCATGATGTCCATGATGTCTGGTTTGGGTGGTGTTGGTGTAGGGCTAATGTGTGTATGCTATTGCCAAAACCAACAGACGGATGTGGTTTTGTAGTGCAAGTGGACAAGTTGAGAAGATACATCTGAGTCACGGGGGGGTTGGTGAGTTCTGGCCTGTGGGCTGAGAAGCAGCCAGACATCCCGGTCTGGAGCCTCCGGAGACGAGTACTGTCTGTCTGGCCGCGCTGCCCCTGATACACACTGTTGCCCGTTTGGCTGCCGCACCAGAACTCGGTCCCCTCGGTGGATGTCACTAACAGCTGAGGCTTAACTGTGACTGAAAACAACTCATTAGCCTTTTTAAAAAGCTAACTGGCTTTGTAGGTGTTGCTTAAGCTTAAATTCCTGGAACGCGATAGAGCACTGAAATGAATAGATATGTAAACATGCATGCCAGTAGTTGCAATTAATTGTCAAGGTTTAGTGATGGAACTGACTGATAACTGATTCAAGTGTTGCAGGATGAACTGCAAAGATATAAGTCGCAGGGGAAACTTCGTTGGGAAGGCCTCGGCTGTTGGCTGTACATTATAACACACTAGTGCAATTTTTGGATTTAGCCAAAATTCAGCAGCAGTGGGTACCAGAACTATGAGAACTACAGTGTGCCTATGTTCTCCAGCCAACAAGACGTGGACACTCCACTGACTTCCCTTCTTCTCTAGTTCACTGTGCATCTCATTTCTCACATCATGCTTTTCTTCCCTCTTCATCCATGTTTTCATCAGCCTGAGCTTTTATTGCACTTTTCCAACTGGAGCGTTTTTTTTTTTTTTTAATCATCTATGAGCGAGAGACTAGTTAATTAATAATCCATTATGATAAGGACAACAACCTTAAGAAACTTTTGACATCTACCAGCAGCACCATGCTTCTAATGAATGTGTTGTTTTTTTAAGTACTGTGGATGATTTAAAAAATGCAAGCAGAGAGAAGAAGGGTAAGAGGGCAATTGTTACATGTTTTTATTCTTCAGAGGTCTGAAAATGTATTGTTATGGCTCAGTGGCTATGTCTTCCCACTTGGCTGGAGCAAAGCACTACATGACCAGCAGTGTATTCGAGACAGAGGCCAGTGCTCTGCAGATCAGGACTGGGTGGGCGGTCAGGGTGGAAAGTGGCACAATGATAAAAAAAAAATCCTTTTACAACCACAATTTATAAAACAGCCTTCCAGAGAGGAAGCTTTATCACACACTAAACAGATGATCAAAAATAAAAAGGTATTTGGTTTAAATGGGTCCATAATGCATACAATTCAAAATGACTGCTGTGTGAAGGTCTTGGGGGTTTCCCAGATAATCCGGGAAAATCCGGAAATAATAAACAAGACTGACAGCCAAAACAGAAATATCATGCCTGATTTGAAGCAGCCGAGTAAAAATAACAGCAGCATGAAAGTGATAAAAATGCTCTGAAGTTTTTTAAAGTGAGCTTTAGATATATAAGGGGAAGTTCTCAGCTGCAGAGGTAAAGTGGCAAACTTCTAAAGCCACTTAACGTCTTGGAGGCAGAGAAATAATTCATTCATTGCACCTCGAGGATCTGCACTAAAGGAAAGAGTATATGTGCCATTATTATGATCAAATCAGTCCAACGTATGACAGATAATCTGGGATTAATAACTCAGTTGCTTATGATGTGCGATAACCTCCTTTATGAAATTAAAAAAAGAACAAATTCAGTTAAATTGTCACTGCCATATTCATATGTAATTCAGCTTTGTTATTGTGTTTACAAAGCCGTGCTTTATTTGATTTGAAAATGATTGTGAACAGTGCACCTTTGAAAATAAGGAGGTCCCAATAGGTTTTCCTGTATCAAATAAAAGTTAATGAATATTTCCTCATTGAATTAATGTAGCTTGTTTCGTTTAATCAATGTAATTGCCCCAGACAGTCTGATCATTGCAGTTTATGGATGCAAGTCATGACCGTTTTAGGAAGGGCAGAAGCCACTGTCACGCTTTTATGACAGTTATTGACTTACAGGGTGTGTTTACAAGAAAATCTGCCAAATAGCATGTGTGGTGAGAAGCCATGCTCCGTTGTTCTTCGGCCCAGCGCACTGTTTATTAGCTTGCAAAGCCGGACATGACACACACACTTCAAATTACCAGAGGTGCCATGATCAATCCGAAAGATAGGATCACATCGGACACATCACTGCATGCATAACAATGACTGTTGCTGTACAGGTGTGGGCTATTGACTCAACCTTGAAGCAGCTCATCAGCTTTCTGTAAACAAGGATGAAGATGTGTGTCCATAAAATCTAGAGTATCCTGCTGCTGGCCAAAATAGAAAGTGGTCGGCATATTTACTCATATGCCGACCACCCTCAGGAGTTCACTATTTGTTTTCCTCAGTGGATTGCCCATTATGATACACAGAACATGATATTATGATGCTTCAAATAGACTTATTATTATTAAAATCAGCAAAAAAACGCTAGTCAAGAAATGCAGTGCTGTGTGGTAAAGGATGCATTTAATCTCGGATAAAATTCATGCATCATATTTATATGCTTTTAAACAAGATTTATGGGCCCTGCTGTGTTCAATCCAATCTTCACGTTTGGCTAATTAGAAGTGTGATTGGGGAATGGCAGGTGGCTGAATAGTAAGTCTGCCGCTGGGTGACTCGTCACCTCCCAGGACAACACACTGGGAATGGATTATAAAGGGGAAACATAATGGCTGCTATTTCCCCGGCTGAATAAAACAAGTTATCTATGCCATTCAGCTTCATACCGCTTCCTCGTGGCTAAGTAGTAGCACGGCTACGTTGAACAGATGAGTTAAAGCTCTGCATCTACAGTGGGTATAAGTTACAACAGCAATCAACATGGAGGGGGGGGGGGGGGTGTTAACTGTGATGAACGGCTCAACACATGCCACAGAGTCCATGTGTCTTGCTAATGAGGGTGGCGCAAGACAAGCAGGCAGGCCTTCACTAAAAGCTATGGATATGGATTTCCCGGCTTGTCTCCATTGTAGGTTTTAAAAAAATAACACTCTCCAAAAATGATTACCTTCCCACGCATGTAACCACAGAGAATTCATGATGCAGGTACAGATATGGAGATCATTGTGAGCACATTTAACGTCTTTCTCAAGCTGTTTCTCAATTTAATTATTTTGAAATTGTTGTTGTTGTTGTTAAAATAAATGTAATCAAATGGATTTTTTCTATATGACCTAACGCCACATAGTATGCCACATGTTCAATGGGTTGAAAAAAGATGTTTCCAAATTTCCAGTTCCATTACCATTTCTTTTTTAAATTGAACAACTTCTCCAAATTAAGCTATCTAATATCAAATAACATTGCCATTTCCTGTGGAGTCTTTCAGTTTGATTTTGCTGTCTACATCTCCACTTGGATGGTATTAATATTACAGAGGAAGGTGGCGGTGGCGGTTCTAGACACATTTTACTAGGGAGACCAAGGAGGGTCCAGTGTTTACATTAAAAAATGACAACAAATGATATTTAGGACCATAAAAAATGAAAAATGTCTACATGCACAGCAATATGTAGAGTCCATCAAGACAGAATACTCAAGCCGTGGATGAAAATGATAGCAGTTTGGCTTGAAGCTCCGTCTCCTGTCCCCACTCAAAATGGTTGGGAATAGAATTGAAGTCGGGCTATACTGGTAGCTACATCTTTTTTGGACTTGCAGATGTCTGTAAAAAGATGTACAGTGAACATAGGGCGCAACAACAACATTTATTTACTTATAGTGGTATGCTTGAGTTTAGACAACCATGGTAAAGCTGACTAAAAACAGGAATATTAAGAACATCTTTAGGAAATTGATCTTAATACGTTAATTAAAAACAATTAGGAATTAGGAATCCAACCTTTAACGACGCCAAATTTCTTTGTGAATGAATAATATATAATATAATATCATAAATAAATAAATGTCCTTCCTTAAATACATTAGGCATGGGTAAGTAAACCCATTACATTAGATCCATATCAATACCAATCTATGAAGGGTATGTGCTAATGTGGAGCTATTTTCATTCCAAAGGCCAAGGGAACTTTGTCAGGATGCATAGTATCCTGGATCCATTAAAATAACTGGCCTTTAATAATAAACATCTGCCTGCGTCTATAGGAATTAAACTTTGGGGTGTGTATACTTATGCCCCCTGTATTTTTAGGAGGAACCTTTATTTATTTATGATGCATTATTCACTCAAAAAAACCATTGGTGTCCTTAAAGGTTGGATCTTTCCTATTTTTTTTAATTACGGCATCAAGATCAATTTCTAAAGGATGATTTTTTAAATTTCTCTTTTTAAATCAACTTCAGCATGGGTTCCTAAACGTATGCATATCCCTGTATGCATGTATACCTGTGTGCATTTCAAAATGTAGGCCAAGTATGTACTTAAAAATAAAAAAGAAGCCATACCGATACAAAAAAAAATTTTAACAGCAGAACGCACCGTTTTAAGGACACACAGTAGACCTACAATGAAATTGTAACTGCACTGCTTTGCAAATAGAACCTTCGTTATCATAAAACTGATGGTGCAGTACTTGCTCCCAATGGATCCACTTGCTGTCCCTCTGGCTGTTCCTTTCTCTATCCCTGTGTTTTTTTTTCCTGTATTTGTTATCGCAATGCAACAGCCAAGACGGATGAGTTACGTGTTAACATCACAACATTGTGTAGACCTAGCAAGGATACTGACATTTGGATATTTGCATCGCTTCAATGACTTTGCTTAGATTGCTTTCATTAAGTTCTGAACATATCAAGACCAGGCATTTACTAACTTGATTTCATTATCAGTATGAGGAACAAAAGGAACACGGTTATGTGCAAGAACAACTTACGTAAGTCAGTTACGAGATGAAATGGTTTTGCTTACCATGGACTCTTGAGACAGGAGAAATCGCTGCTTCTCTCTCAAAGAGTAATGTCTCATTCACCGATTAGCCAACACTACATGAGGGCGTGTCAGGCAGGCTACACTGACAGTTAAAGAATTGGACCAACAGATCCCATTGTTCTGGACGGAGACCAGGGAAGGACAATAGAAGCATAGAAGAGGCGCTACAGCGTAGTCTCCAACTGAGCTTGACGACGTAGTTGTGACAGGGGCAACCTGTCGGAAAGTTAGTCTTCTGGTAGCTGTGCCCAGAGAAATCTCAATCATTCTCAATCAGAAGAGACGGAGAGCGTAGGTATATGTTAGGAGAAAATATAGACACAGGCTAATTAACATGCCAGTTCACATTAATAATTAAGCCTAAACAGCTGATGTAAGTCAAAACTGTCTGGGTGCTTTTCCTGGAAATACGGTGATTTGTTGACTTTGCAACAGCAAGTTGCGTGGTTATGAATCATTAGCCTTTTTTTTTACAAAAACGTCTGCTACGGAGCCATAACGTGAGGGATAAGGTAATGGAGTCTTTTATACATTGTTTAATGTCACATGTTTCTTTAGAAATAAACATCGCACAAATAGAGTCTTGAAATGCTTCAGATGTAAAGTTATTAGCTGTCAAAGTGAGCCAAAATGAATGGCAGTCAATGGGATGCTAACTACAGGTGATGGCTTTGTAGCATTCAAATGGCGCCATTGAAGCTACGCTTAGGCTTACCCCCCTGGCAGGCTACAGCGTTTGGGTGTGTCGCTGTAATTTACCCGTCGAGAACGTTGCATCTCACATTACTTCTGCTTTTGGCACTCACGTGTAGAATCATAATAAATTAATATTCTTTTTATTTGTTCATCATAGGGGGGCTACAGGGGTGGCCAGCGGCATTTATAGGGATATACGGGTCTCCCTAGGCCTCAGTGTAGAACCGCCACTGGAAGGTGGGTCATAAAATATTTGACCTTAGTCTCAGTAATTAAACTCATCATTCCGGAAGGCATTTTAGCCTTTAGGCAAATTAGTTAATTACACAGGTTTTGTATATAAGAATAAATTACAAGAAACCTGTGATCTTCATCAACAGTGGGCTTATAATATTGTTTAATATCATTACAAATATTCTTTTTAATGAAATGCTATATTCATGTATGTATACGCACATAAAAACATGGACCAACCAAGACAGAATCACACTACAGTCTGACAGTCAGATTAATCAGCAATGTTTCTTTTTATTTATTCTTTTGTCTTTGTTGCCGTTGTTGAGGAAAACTAAACTAAGAAATGATGACAATTGCTCAGCACTAACACATTACAAAACAGTGTACGTGTACGTCTGATGCTGTATTCTTTCACACGTGCAAAGATTTTCCATTTCCAGTAAAGACTGATTCAATCCAAGGTGAATTATTTACCCAAGCACTCATCCAGCCACATAACAAAGCATTCCTAATAAATGGGGCTGGTCCTGAGGCATTTATGCACTGCTTAAAAGTGTAAATATTAAAAACATGAGCACCCACTACTGACATCCACCAAATGTATTTTGCATGACTAAAGGAGTGAGGAAAAGAAATTACCAATTCAGTTCACCATTCTCTTTGTCAAATGGCATCAAACAGATTGGAATATGTCTGTTTACTGTGCCGTTGAGTTTGAAACAGCAAATAGTGAAATATTATTGAATCTTTAAAATGTCAAATAACAACATAATCTCATAGATAACCGATGATGCTAAAAGTTAAAGATAAAAAAAAGAATTCTGCAGACTACTTTGTCCACAATGAAGCAGAGTGAACAGTGACACCAAAGCTACAGTATACTAGCAACCCGATGAGACTGTAATAGTCATTAAAAACCAAAATTATAATCAATGCACATCTATGAGAGTGGTAGGAATCTTTTCATTTAACTCATATTTTAAGCATAATTCCAAAAATGTTTAACTATTCCTTTAAGGTTAGCTTTGATCTGACACGCTAACCACCCACCAACCCGTCTTCAACACCCTAACTCACATAGCTACATAAGGACAAAGTACTTACTGTATTGGCGCTTAACATTGGCATTGTATGTTAATCGTGATGTGCAAAATCACCTAAAAGCGACATCATTCTTAGGGACAGTGGGCTGCCAAAAAAAGATGGAAAGCGTTGTAAATACATGTAAAAACTCATCACTGCCTCCAACCACCGGCACACACACACACACACACACACACACACACATCTTTGTTGGGAGTTGCACATGCACAGTAGCTAGGTACTGCACAGTAGCTATTAGCTAGTAGCTAGCGTTTAGCGGTTAGCCACCGCATTCTATATTGGAGAAGTACTCTACTATATATATACTTTTGCGGTATAGATAATTCTATTGGCAGTCTTGTATACAAGCTTAGTCGCAAAGGTATTAGGGGAAAGTATACAGGATTTTAATTGGCATCGGCAAACCTTATATTTTACATTTTCAAATATGCTGGAAACAGGCCAAGAACATCTTTCTGATTCATGACATCCGTAACACACCCCTAACACACACACAACTCTTTGTACTTCCCTCCATCCCATGACCACATAAGTTAGATCAGCTCAGCTATATTCCACCGCAGTTTCTCGTCAATAGGGGGTTGGGAGTTGGGATTCTGTGGGGATACTGTGATGTTTGGACATGACTGACAAAATACCACCTGTCCCACATTTGCGCTCAGGCACACTCTGACCATTTGTGATGCTAACAGCAGCTGACAGACAAGGTGAAAGAGACAGAGGTGGCATACAAGAAAAATCTCAACACAGAAATGAAACAGGGCAAAGGTGTGAGTGGGAACAGAAATCCAAGTACACGCTGCTACCTGCCTGGCTACGAGGAAATGTGTTTTTCCTATTGAAGAAAATAATGGATTTTATTTTCCTAAAAGCAGCAACTTTCAGAGAGACATGATAGATGACACCTTCAATTACAGCGCCTGCTTTGATCAAGTCATAAGGAAGGAAGGCGCCTAATACTTCCTGACAACCCCTTTAATTGTTCACTCATTGAATATATTTCCGTCCGCTTCATTACCAACTGAAAGTAAGTGTCATTTACACTGCTAATTATCAGGCAGAAAATAACTTTCAACACAGCCCAAGTACAATGAAACATAAATGAAATCTAATTTGTGAGCAGCTGATGAATACACAAAGCAGAAATAGATTAGTGCTTTGTTGTTGCCAGGCACAATACACAAGTATGCATTAATTCCAGCTGAAAAAAGTAAAATTTGAATCATCATGCATGCTTCTGATTTGTAATTAGCATTTTTTTATCTCGCCTTTTGGGAGGAATTTCCATTTCAATTTTAAATGAATTACTTCACTACAAAATCTTGCTGTCAAAGTCGTCAACAGTTATCTCATCTTTTAAAATGAAAAGCGAAGCTATTTCAATAATCAGTTTTGATTTCTTCAGTCAAAAATAACACAATAAAGGTAAAAGTTTGCACAAATGACCAAAACTTGAACTTTTCTCTAAATGTGAAACTTATGAGACAAAAGACAGAGCTTTGACTCATGTACCATTTTTAAAACATTGTATGCATAGTCCTTCTCAAATTATCTTAGTCAGATAGTATCAGTTCTTGTTGCACAAGTGTAATCAGTGTAAAATGCAATCACGAACCCAGCAAATGATGGAATGTCAAAGCCGCTTTTAGCTGTCGTCTGCTAAAGGAGCTGTGAAATCAAACCAATGTGTGATCAGTCCGTGCTTTATTAAATCTGGTTTACAATGTATGCAGGCAACCCTTTTAATCCTTTCACTAGGGAAATTTCTTTCAAAGACGGAGCAAGAAAAATGTGAAGGAAATGGGCGACCTGGAATATACTACACCATCCCTACACTGCATGAAGTTAAAGGGTAACTACCGTATGTTTCAACCCTATTTTCCTATGTTTTTGTGTCTAAGTGACTGATGGGAACAACAATCTTCAACAATGGTCCAGTATTAAGCGAGAACGCTGCAGTCAGCAGCAGCAAAACAACCTAGGATGTAAGGTAATTGTGTAATTGTCTAGCTTGTACTGGCTACTGACAGGCTCAGATTAATATTCTAAATGTCCGACCACATTATGGAAAAGATTTCTAAGGAGGTCAACATTTCTGTTAAAGAGTAAGATCCTTTTTTTAAACATAAAAACACCCGCAAAGTTGCGTTCGGTAAACCAACCAGACTAAATAAAAAATAAACAGTAATTTTAGCACCGTAAAATACTTTTCACTCAAAGTACGACACCCCAACTCCCAGAAAAATATGGGCACTTTAAAGGTCCGTATCTGAAGGGATCCATTCCATAATGTTGCCAGACATTTAGAATATTAAGTCTGTCAGTGGCAAAACGAGCACTTTTGTGAAGGTAGATACAAGCTGGACAATTGCCTTTTTAACTTATCTTCCAGCTTGTTTTCTTTGTTGTTTGTTCTTTTGTTATCTTGCTTAACACTGAACCATTGTTGAAGATTGTTGTTCCCATCAGTCACTTAGACACACAAACATAGGAAAATATGACACAGGTTTTTAAAAAACGGTAGTTAGAATTTCAAAATGTTCAATGTCTAAACATATGAAGATGATGAACATTTACCATTGTCAGACATAAACCTGCTCGCACAGTGTTTCAAGTCAAACCTATAACAACAGGAGCTGATAACCCATCAGTCCTTGGCAACTGGCAGAAAGGTGACGTGCAGCAGAATATTTTTAGTTTATGAGCTGTGGAGCAAATGGCCGTTCTCAGGGGGACACCACTCATTCATGAACAACCTGAACCGCCATGGGCAGGTGCATTACTCACCACGACACTGTTTTTCCACTGGCAGCATCACAGAGAAAAGCAAAGTGGTGTAAAAAAAACATAAATCCAGTGAGGTTTTCCTGCTGCCTACGAGCAATGGTAACATGGCAGTGGGAGATTTTCATTTTGCATGCTTGACTTTGAAAAGGTGAATCTTTCCTCTGGTCATCAAAGATTACGTAGAAACTTTTGATATGGCCGGGTTAAGCCAGAAGAGGCTTTCAGTCAGTCGTGCCTGTCTGACTCCTACTCCAGGGCATTCTACTCTCTGTCATTTCGGTTAAAGCATTTAAAAGCTGTCATCATCATCATCATCAGTAAGGATGGCTCCAGCATGTCCTCTCCCTGTCCTCTGTCCAAGCCAGTGCCCTGGGGGCCGGAAGCACCTGTCCTTCAGAAGAACAGTGAGACCTCTGCTTAACACTGCTGTCAGAACTGCCATTCTATCTGCAAATCACAAAGCCTCGCAGGAAGTGGAGAGGTGACGAGTTCCAAGGATTGAAATCTGAGTGAATGCTGAGTGAAGGTGCGCGTTGTCCTTATGCTGCAGGAACCAGGGCATGCTAGTGGTTACTAATCAATCCAACAAGGTTTACACCGGCATTGAAAAATGGTCCACACTGGGAGAGCTTTTTTTAGTATAAGGAAGCTTCAGAAATGGCAGGTTAGCATTCCTGATATTTTGTGCTATTAACTTACTACAAATACCGAAGCAAACACAGAATGCTATCAGAAATACTTTACTCACAGTACAGTAATTATTTTTTATCTGTTATCTGTTTCTTCGGGTAGGGAGTGAGTCCTTACCCCAAGTGAAGGAGTTAAAGTACCTTGAGGTCTTGTTTGCGAGTGAGGGGACCATGGACTGTGAGATTGGTTGGAGAATCGGAGCAGCTGGTGCGGTATTACATTCTGTTTATCGCACCGTTGTGACAAAAAGGGAGCAGAGCCAGAAAGCAAAGCTCTCAATCTACCGGGCAATTTTCGTTCCTACCCTCACCTATGGTCATGAAGGCTGGGTCATGACCGAAAGAACGAGATCCAGGGTACAAGCGGCCGAAATGGGTTCCCTCGGGAGGGTGGCTGGTGTCTCCCTTAGAGATAGGGTGGGACACTCAGTCATCCGCGAGAGGCTTGGAGTAGAGTCAATGCTCCTTCGCGTTGAAAGGAGCCAGCTGAGGTGGTTCGGGCATCTGGTAAGGATGCCTCCTGGGCGCCTCCCTAGGGAGGTGTCCCAGGCATGTCCAGCTGGGAGGAGGCCTCGGGGAAGACCCAGGACAAGGTGGAGAGATTATATCTCCAACCTGGCCTGGGAACGCCTCGGGATCCCCCAGTCGGAGCTGGTAGATTTGGCTCGGGAAAGGGAAGTTTGGGGTCCCCTACTGGAGCTGCTGCCCCCGCGACCCGATACTGAAAAGTGGTAGGGAAGCTCATCTGCATGTTCGTCGTCCTAATCGGCGTCTCGACCTGACTGCAGTTTGTCGTTGTAACCGACTTGAGTGGGCAAATGCTCAAATTGAGGGTATTCTCTTCATGGATGAATCTCGGTTTTCACTACCCAGGGCCGAAGGCAGACAGTGTGTATGGTGTTATGCGGGTGAGCGGTTTGCTGATGTCAACATTGTGGATCAAGTGGCCCATGGTGGCTGGTGGTTATAGTATGGGCAGGCGTTTGTTAGACAACAAACATAGGTGCATTTTATTGATGCCATTTTGAATGTACAGAGGTACCGTGACGAGATCCAGAGGCCCACTGTTGTGCCATTCATCCGCGACCATCACCTCATATTACAGCATGATAATGCACGACCCCATGTTGCAAGAATCTGTACAGAATTCCTGGAAGCTGAAAACATCTCAGTTCTTGCATGGCCAGCATACTCACTGGGCATGTCACCCATTGAGCATGTTTGGGATGCTCTGGATTGGCGTATACAACAGTGTGTTCCAGGTCATGCCAATATCCAGCAACGTCTTGATATACTACACCTGTGAAGTGGATGGATAATCTCGGCAAAAGAGAAGTGCTCCCTAACACAGATTTAGACAGATTTGTGAACAACATTTGAGAGCAATAAGCCTTTTGTGTACTTAGAAAATGTCTTAGATCCTTGAGTTCAGCTCATGAAAAAAGCAGGTGTTTATATTTTTGTCCAGTATACAACCTGACTTCTACACAGCTACCTGACAGTGGGTGCATCATTCTTTTGTCAAATTGTGAGTTTTCATGATGATGCGGATGTGTCATCAGTTAATAATCTGTTTAAACATTTCCCTTAGAAGCCCCAGTGTGCTTTGCTTCTGCTGCTGATGAAGATTTAATGCATTTCAAAGTCAGCAGAATGGCATCTGTTGAGAACGGTAGTGACATGAGCACTGCATTCACTGCTCTGGCAGTGGATAAAGCTCAAGTGATGAGTACATTACTTTGAGTGCTGCCAACATATGGATCATATACCATGCAGGAGAGAATGATTACAGTCTGATATTACAGATACCTTATCATGAATGTGAACCCTGCCCACCACCACCACCCTGCCTCTTCCTGCAATCTATTCCAGTAAATGTGTGGATGCATCTACGGATTTGACATGGATTTGTGCATTATATGTGTTCCTGCATCAGCCTATATAATCATCCTGCAGGAATGTATTTCTAACTAATGGTAGGCCTCACTATATCATGTCCAAGAGAGTGAGAACTGCACTTTCATCTTGCCAAGTCTGACACCAATCTCTCTGCCAGTGTATCAGACCTTCCCTGTCCTATTTCTGTGCATGCTTTTACCTGCTTGTTTATTTTTCTCGCACACTTGATTGTTTACACAGTCTGCATAAATCTTTAAAAGATGTGTGTATGGGTGCGTTGCAGGTTTAATTTACTTGCCATGTGTTACTTTCACCTTGTATAATGGCAGGAAGCGAAGGAAAACGTCAATAGATTATAAAATGTAGAGGTTTTTCATCTTAATTTTTGTTTCTAATTTGCAGACTCCCACACATGTCCTCACCTACACAAATATTGCATGAAGCAGCAGTGAATGTGATAATAAGTATATTTTCATATTTTATTTGCTGGTAAAAAATAGACCATAGGAGTTTGAGTAATAGACACCTGTGCCCACGATGCCCGCAGGACGTGGACTGTGAGGCTGATGAGCATTGAGGCCAATATGCCACTGAGCTTTGTTGTTCCACCGATTCACATCTCTGATTCATCTTGGAAAGGCTCTTTCGTGTCTCCGATTTCACTTGTTAGATTTGAAAGCATTGCCTGGACACCATAAGGAAAACTACCTTTTTGTGAAAAAGAGTCCTCTGTCTCATATACTGAGGCGGGCAGTGTGGAAGCACATTAACTGTTCTGCAATGCTAGTCTGGGCTTTTTTGGAAAGGTTTTCAGTCTATGATCAGGAACAAAGGCATAAACAAAGGAATAAACAAAGACATTCTAATTGCTGTGCTAAGAGAGCTGCAATTAATTCCCAGAGACTGCTGCAACAGGCAATTTCAGCATTAAACACTAAACAACTAAATGCACCAAATTCTTATTCATACAGCATAGACAGAGATCAATGTACAGTATATGAATGAGGAGGTACGTTATGTGCACATACACACTCACACTACAGACATGTCAGAGAACAAACCAGGTTGTTATCAACATTTCTGTAGTTATGTTGTAGCCAATCCCCAGTTTTTAAAGTAAGTTCATCAAAAAGCTGAAAGAACTTCTTCGTCACATGAAGGGGTAATAATGGCATGTCTTTCATCAATAAAGCTCTACCGTGAAAGGACAAAAGTAGAAATATATCTTTTCGTTTTTTTATTGTCAACAACTCCTGTGAAAATACCAAAGCCACCAAGGAATTTTTCATGCTTGTAAGTACTGACCGTGTATCAAAAGCCTGATTTAGCTTTTTTCTCTGTGACCAAAAACACATCATTTAGCACTGGGTGACATGTTCCACCATTACCATGAAACACACACATACTGTATGTAAAATATGTGAAGAAATGTGAGTAAAATGTTAGTAAAATCCACATGCACAGTCCTGCTGCCAGAAATACTCCCTACCGGCAACAATGTTGTATTAATCATCCAATGAAAATAGTGCCGCTAAGTCAGCTAAAAACGACAGTGATCCACTGTTTTAGGAAGCCTTGAAAAATGAAACAATATATTTGTTACCTGTTTTTTAAGACTTACATTTTGAGTGGAAGCAAAGAAGCTTGGGGCTGACAAAACAAAAAAAAGCTTTCAAACTCTTAAACATCCCTTTTGTCATCTCAATTAAACACAATTCTAAAATCCCTTAACATTATATATTCCGTACGTTCACACTAATCTTATAACTAATAAATATAGCAGCAAACAAATAGTTTGAGTGTAAATATATAATGGAGTAATGGTGTTATAAGCAGGGAATACATGTTCCGATTTTCTCCATTCTTTGTTTTGATAGCCATTTCAGCCTCATGTGCATTTTAATGCATGGAGCAGTGAAAGGGCGTATTTCACATATTGGGGAACTGTTTGGAAGAGCTGTGAGGAGGCAATCAGAGTATTTTAAGCATAGCATCTTTAAGATATATTAATTCTTAATGGAAATGTTTAAGCCTTACTATGAAATGAGAGCCGGTGAGCTTAGGACTCAAAGACTCGCTGCGATTTGTCTGTCATTGACGTTGTGTTGTTGTTGATGTAATCAGATCACTCTACATTGTTAAATAAAGTTATTAAATTAGTCAATTAACAGTGAATTTGTCTGATCGTCTGAATGCTTGTCACTTGACCTAATGGATCCTATTCGAGCATATCGCTGTGCCTCCACATCAAAGTACTTTAGAAATAACGCACAGTTTTAAAACAAAAAGAAGGTACAACTTGGATTCATTAGTAAAAAAAACTGAAATTGCCAATTCCTGAAGAACAGAGATACACTTCTGGCTTCCTTTGCTTAGAACCTTACTGTTAACAATATAATTTAAAGACAGAGAAAAAAAAAAGTATATATATAGAGGATTGAGGATTGAGGATATTGAAGATATCTACTGAAATTAACTCTTGCACCCACACAGTCTTGCATCTACACTGTAGATATACGTATTTGGTGGAAAATGATTACCTTTTTCTATATTTATATATACAATAGCATATAGTTGAGAAGGCAAAGCTGTATTAAAGTGTGTCCTGTCAAGTAGACAGGGTGAATTGTTGAGAATTGCTCCTTGTGTTTCCATCATTCATGAAGGTATTCACGTCTGAAGGAGAGGCACAAACAACAACAAGACAGTCAGTGTGTTTAATTATTGACGAAAGCTCAAGTTCTCAGAGTCGTTTCTCTCTTTGATTTTGTTCAGGTTAAATCTGGCAAGCCGCTGTGTTCTTTTCCTGCCGAGTTTTCTGCTTGTTTACCTTTTTCCTTTTGACTAACAAAACCATCTCCACCTCCTCTTCCACCCCCCCCACCCCGGACAAGATGGGAAAATCCAATACTGAGCTACTGACATGTGGTAAAGCTATAAAATATGGATCCAGTTAGACATCAATGGCATACACTTCAACACAATGTGCATACCAATGGGCCAGGAAGGGTCACCGTGAATGCAACGCGGCTCCTTGAGTCAAAACAACAAATTAAATCTTTGTGGGAAATGTATTATGTGTACGGGTGCTACAGCTGTCTCAGTGGAAGACTGTTTCATCATAGATGCACAACCTTAAAACAGACTGTGGAGAATACAGTGTTTGTATCCTTTTGTTGATTCCTCCTTTAAAGCACTTTCCGCTGGGCTTCAAACGAGTACAAACGCTAACTTGCCATTTTAAGTCTTTTTCCATTTGGCTCTGCAGCGGTCCTTTACTCTCAAGCCGGATTTAAACATGTTTGCTTGGGGAAGTTGGATCTACAACAACTGTTAAAAGGCTAGAGGAAGTTGCAAACATGCACATCTGAGAACCGTCGACAACCTGACTGAAGCAGCTGGGGAGTAAGCGCTTGCTGAAAGGCACAAGGCAGCAGTAATTGGAATGAGATACTGGGTGATGGCTGCAATCTTGCTTTTCTTACCTTGAGACTCCTTGCTGATATGAAGATGGAAAAGAAAACTAGTGCAGCGTAAAGGAACTACTGTCTGTTTTCAACAGATAGCACCAGAAACCATAAAGATTCTGCCAGCGGGCACATTTCATAGGTGAAATAGCGGCAGCATTACATGCAAGAAATATGATAAAAAGCAAGAATAACATGAGATGAAATGGCTGTTTCATTTTGTTGCACCATTATGATCCACAAGTCTTTGATCAAATCAGATGTGGTTGTAATGCATGTCGGTAATGCATAATAGGGAGCCGATTTTGATAAGGCAAGTTGGGTAGATTCAAACATTGTGGTTAAGATCCATAACATGGCTGAATCAATTTTTGCACAGAGCTTGGGAACGTGTGCCTACTGATGCGGAGCTGCAGCTTGACCTGTACATCCTCAGAGTTGGGCTTACCCCTGCAAACCTTAAAGCCCTTGTTGCAGGGTTAATTTTTCAACAAATTTGGTTTGCAATGATTCTCCTTTCCCGCACAATGCATGGCATTACGTCACGTTGGAGAGAAAACAGACCATCCCGCCTTGTCTTTGCCACTGGTCTCGCCTAACATGGCTTTTGGTCTTTTATTATTAACAGTCTTTGTTCTCGACCAAGTCCAGGTGTCTTTATTATGTTTATAATATTATTAAAGAGAAACGGAAACACAGCTTAGACAGGGATGTTGTACGGCTTTTCATAAGTTTAGACAGCTAGCTAGCTAGCGCTACGCCAACGGACATTTTCTAACATTAGCGCAGTTAGCCTAGCCTACTAGAATTGCCTTTGGAATTTCTGCGTCCATGTTGTCAATATAAGACGTGTGGCGTTAAGGCACTATTTGTACCATAATTGTATTAAATAAAATGGTAAGCTTGAACGTGATAGGTGTTTTTTTGTTAAGTTACACACAAAGCTAACTGCCTTTAGTTAGCCTGTACGTATGCTAGCGGATATAGCTAACGTTGCGTAGCCAGCCAGCAACTTAGAATGGTAGACGTTAGGCAAGCTAACCACAACAGTTTTGTTGCCCACAATCAACCTGCAGTAATGTTTGAAATGGAAACACACATGTTGTGCCTTTTCCTGGAAATCCTGAACTTTATTTTCATTTATTTGGACATTAAAGACAAAGGAAGAGTATCCTAAGTGTGCTTGGTCTGGAGAGACCCGGCCTACCATTAGTCGGTGTGGAAGTCAAGCTACATCCGCGGCAAGCTAACACGTCTGCTCCCCTGGCTTTAGACAGGGTTATAACGTTCAGAATCTCGGTTTAAGACGAAGTATGAGCTACATGATTAAAAGGATGCCGCACATCAAAAGCCTGGATTTGTGTGGATGTTTCAACCTCACAGACAACGGACTCGGACAAGCCTTAAAAAAACTTTTGAAGGAACCGGTGAACAAATGCCTGTACTGTTGAGTATATTGTGAAAATGGTTCTCATGAATTTCTCAGCTAATCGTAATCTGTAAAAGATTGATTTTGCTCCGGCTCCTTGAGTGCTATCTGCGTGTGCGTCTGTCTGTGTGTGTGTGTGTGTGTGTGTGTGTGTGTGTGTGTGTGTGGGTGTTTGACCCAACCTGCTCCTTCCTTTAAAAACCTCCATATGAATGTATTTTTAAATTCTGCGCTTTGTTCTCAAATAAAAATAACATATGTTAAATTACACTCCGTTGTTTACTACGTTGCGAAATTATAGCAACTAACCAGAAGGCTTCCCTTACGCAATTCCTCATTTGCCATCTGACAGGTTCGAAATTATACGACTGCTGGCCTTTCCACCTTCTCCTCATCCAAGTCAATCGCTATAGTTCTTGTAGGCTTCCCCCACGTGAAGTCATCACCAAAATGAGTTTTCAAAAAAACGTGAATACCAGAAATTAAGAAGAAAAAAAAGGCCTTTAACACTATTTGGAGGCATTTTTAAAAATGATATACATATCTTGAGTGCTTTTTGTACCCAATAATCAACAGTGTTGGTCAACCGGCATTATGGCCTTTAACCGTTACACAGCACACAAGGAAAAGGCTGGAGCCTTGGAGTAAAATGCCCATATTGTCATTTAAGCTCAAATAACCGCAGGGGACTGCACTGTCCTGTTAATCTCATATACAGTGTGAAAGCAAAAGCCTGGAAAATGGTGTGTCAGGGATGTTGTGAATCTGAAAGATGTTCTTGGCCTGTTTTCAGCATGTTACAAAATGGAATATAAGTTTTGCCAATGCCAAATGAAATCCTATATGTGTGCCTCTTAATAATTTTGCAACTAAGCTTGCATACAAGACTACAGATAGAGTTCAATTATCTGTACCGCAGACGTTTTCCAATTGTATCATGTGTGTGTGTTTAAAACTGTGAGCTTATTGCTGCTCTGTTACATGGTAAGGGGCACACATGAGCACAGCCAGACAGAGTCACTATCACACAGTGGGAAGCCCATATTAGTGTCAGCACCCTGCCTGCTGGTGATTGATCCGCCAGACAAGTCCTGTGGACACAGCCAGCTCTGTTCCCTGTCTCTGTGCTTTCTTTCAAGCAAGAACAGGTTGTTAATGTGAAGCTGCAGTGCTTCTCACACGCGCTATTAACGGCCAACCAAGAAAAATTCAACCATGAAAAGCACAGGTTCGCAAAGATGGTTTGATGTCATCAAAATGGATTCAAGTCTTCATAGAACACATTACTCAAATAAACAGCTTCTCTGTAAAAAACAATCAAAAACAAAAAACTGTTGTTGAAATATAAGTTAATAAACTAAATAAAAAAAGTTGAGAAAAGCTGAATTAAACACTTCAAGTTCGTCTGACTTGAAACTGAAAATCATCTAATTACAGTTAATGAGTAATGAAATTTACAGTGTAGGCGGTGACAGTTGGAGGAAGCCGACATTACTGAAATAACAGGACATTAGCAACTTTTTTTGCTGACTTTGTGTCAGAGAGGTCTTGAGCTACTCTAGGGTCATTTTTTGAAAATGTTTTCTTGTTGTATTGTACTAAGCTTTGTATTGTGTCCATTATCATACTTGCCCCCTCTCTCCAACACACACACACAGACTGTAGAGACAATAATGTAGGTTGGTGAATCTTGCCCAAAGGTCCAGAGAGTGAATATAGATTAGAATCGTGGGTGTTGTAGTATGCATATCTTCAGTACAGAAGATGTTTGTGCGCGATCAGAGGAGGTCAGAGGAAAAAAAGAATGCATGTTGAGACTTCAGGTCAAGCAAACCGAAAGTTTCTGTGGTTTCACTAATGTCTTGCAAAAAAACACACAAATGGTTTTTTTCTCCACAACATTGCACCCATAGAGAGTACGTGAAGCTCACCTGCTATGACTTATGCATGTCCCATAGGGTTCACTGAAGATTATATACAGCTTCAGCTAATTATATTCATAGAAGAGAGCAGCATCCATTAGCTTTCTATTTCAAACTCTTACCTTTTACAAGTCCTGTGGTTTGTGCATTGATGTGACCTTATGAATACTAACCGTGTATAATCTTTTCATCTGCATTCAAGTCTTGCATTATACCGGGAGATTAAGCTGACTGTTCACTATGGGCTATGGGTTGGATGCCGGCTGCATCCAGTGGCTGTGGCATATCAATGACCAACACCTTGGCTGTTCCTTTTAAGACACAGTATTGTTTTGGTTTTTAATTCAAGCTGGAAGCAGGAGCCCATGAAACCACCCTAGCCATTTGTCCTGAAGTGAGAAATTCGATTTGGTGCGAAGAACAGTAAGCGCAAGACCACCTGTGTTAATATGATTGTTGTGGTTGCAGCTGCAGCTTCCACCTGACTCCCACGCTTGTGTATTCTAAGCCAGATCAATAGCTTATAGTATTGCTTTACAGAATCTTACTGAATAGGTCAGACCTGAGTTATTACCTGAATGTGCTTCAAACCCAATAAGCAAGCCCTTCCAGCGCAGCACTGATTGACTAGTCTTTGTGAACGGCTTAATGGAACTCTGTTTAAATAAGCCTCTGTCAGGATCCTCATTGCCTTTAATGTGGAACATAAGATGGTGAGTGTCAACAGGTGCCAATTTTTCAGTTATTTCAAAGTGCTGACACAAAACTGCAAATAATTAGAGCTGCAGAATAATAATAGAAGGTGTAGCGCAAAATAAGTCAATGAGTTGTGTACATCTGCTGACTGAACAATGCAGGGGAAAAATTCATTCATATTCTATAAACACATCCTGTAGAGCAGACAAGTGACAATGATTAACCAATGAACCTTTAAAACTGTACAGCTACCCTCTTATAAAGCAGGGCTGTCTGTCAAAAGACCATCAATCTTTAGGTAATGAGAGAGGAATTTAACTGATTTGACTGAAGAGTGCAGTTAAAGCCACCATCCCCAACCCTGATAACGCACAGTATCAACAGAACGCTGAAAAATGTGTCATGCACAGAACTGAGCAGGATATTGCTAAAACACAAGGAATGTGAGTAATTCAAGGAGAAAATACAGTAACTAAAAACTAATAATGATGGAAATTAAGCTGAACTGAAGAAATTGCTTAAGGGTTATATAACAGAAGACCTTTTGATTGTGTAAATTTAACACTGGAGCAAATCATTTGAATATTAATATGCACTCTTTCTTGTGAGAAACAGGAGTTTACTTTATATTTATATAACTTTGTGAGTTGAATGTCAAACTATTTTAATAAAGCTCTGCTTGCACAGAAGAATTTAGTTAAACATGCAATAGCCTCGCTTTGCCAGACCATCCCGCAGTGTAGCGAAGGACGGTTTGGCTAGTCCACATAGCATTCCTGGATGGGAGATAAACATGCTCTGGTTTATTGGCATTTTGTCAACACAATCACAATCGTCATGGACAGCGCTAAGCTCGGCACAGAGACGCTGTTAAATAGTCGTGCGAGAGAAAACTCAGATTGGACAGATAGTCTAGCTAGGTGTCTCAATTTACCATGCAGAGACCTAAGGAGCAGTTAACCTTGTCTTAATCATATATCCACCAGAGTTAAAAAGGAAGCGGAAGGAAACAGATCCATGCATCTGGGGGAATTCCCTGTGCCACTGAAGCAATCCACGAAATGTAATGTGAAGGATATAGACTAAACCTGAATGAACTCAACTTTAGCAGTTTGCGAGAAACATCATTGGTGTTCTTGAGTCGTGTTTCTGTTCAATATACATTCTCCTGTTCACTCTGTTCACTGGATTTCTAAAGCTTCAAGGTTGGTGAGAGTGAACCAGAACAGTTAAGTTGTGGACCATAAAACCAAAACAATGAGCAGAAAGTCACTAAAAGCTTGTGGAGCGGTGGAGAACTGTAGAGCTGAGTGATGATTCTCTGTGGGTTCAATACAGGCCCTTTGACATTTGATCCATTGTTTAGATAAAAACAAAAATGGTTATAGCATCTTCACTAAAAAGCCCCAATATTAATAACACTAAATCTGACATGAAGTATTGTCCCCAATAATTATGAGATTTCTCTCAAGATAAGCATTCATACATCACAGTGGCCAGGTAAAGAGGTTCACCTTGTTTCAAACCCTGCCTCATGTGGGGTTAGGTGCTGCTCTCCAACTCTAAGTACTGTTTAATTTGTCAATGCAGGCGGAGTTATCTAGTCCTCAATGGAGGTGTGAGAGAGGGAGATGTGTATCTGGCCCACGGTTAGAGGCTTAGCTAGCTATGGTTTGATAAGGTATCACTAACATTTTATTGTGGATGAATGGAAAGCTTGGCCTTTGGCGCTTACTCCAGCTCCGTTCTCCCCCGCCGTTAGATCAGGACTCACTGTGGGGTGGCTGACAGTATCAGTATTGGAGATGTGGAAGCAAAATAGACCACCATAAACTACAGCATGAAGCTAATAGATTTATTGATCAGGCATCTTTTGACTTTGGTTTCCATTCACTGTGATAAAATAGATTCAGCACATGAAATCCTGCTGCTGCTGCAAGATAGTTGCCAGAAATATGAGACACGTTTGTATTCCCAACCTGACGCCTTTACAAAAAAAATCTCTCACTCCCAACCACTGGCTGTGCATGTCTACTCCCGTCACAAAACCCACTGCTAGGCAGCTCAAATCTCTTTAGTCTTAATCCTGTAATATTAAACCTATATCAAAACTGGATTTCTCACTGTTACTCCAAGACAATCAGGCACATACAAAACAAGTATTTTCATGTTTATTTGCTCGCAAATCTATGTGCATGAGTTCCCTATCCCCTATTTAATCTGGGTGTTGCATTCTCTCTGGTCTTAGAATGACAGTGCTCTAAATGCAGTGATAATGAATAGGCCTTGGGGAGTCTTTGCTGACTTGAAGCAGCAGGCTAACAAGATTAGCAAAACCACAGAGGGCCCGTTAACGGTATGAGGCCCCCAATGAGGTAGAGCAAGATGAAGGGGCAGGCAGGAATGGGGCATCTATGTGGCTCTGCTCTGCAAAGTAAAGCTGACAATATCCACACACACACACTGCACATGAAACTATCAAAATATTACTACAGAATAATACTTTAAATTAGTATATTATCAGTATATTATTATACATATCCTTACTGGTCTTAGTGAGTTTGGGATCGTAATGATGGAGACTGCACAGTGTCATTGTGTTTGTGTCATGGTGGCCGCAGCTATCTTGTTCTTTGTGGTATCACCCCCTTAGGATTTACTCATATTTAAGAATGAGTGTACAGATTGGTTGTCTAAAATGGGCACATTAGCTGTTCTGAAAGGACAATTTTCCCTCCATAAGCGGCAGTTTTTTCCATTCTGACACAATTTTCCAACACATTCAATGCCAGAAAATCATTCAGCTTGAGCGAACTGCCACTACACTCAAATCCACATGAACGTTCAATTCATTTCACATTGCAAGCTCCACAACAGTAGAACTCATTGAAATAGTGAAGTCCCACTCCAAGAATGCATTAACTTGACATAAAATCTGACCTGTGAACATTGAGATAATAAAAAAGCAGGCTCATCAACAAACATTTGCAACCTTCCCAACACTGCAAAAATTCAACAAAGAAGGAAAATGTCTCCCTGCACTAAAATGATTGGGGTTGCTTGAAAACATTGTTAATGGATACTGGCTTAAGGGCAACGTTCTGATTAAGCACCTAATTTGTATGGCAGTGGGCTGATGCACCATGTCCTGTATTTTGACAGAGGGTAAAACAGACAGAACATAGTGGACAAAAAGGGCAGCACCACCCACCAGAGCTGGAAAACCTAATACAATTACCAGTTTGATTAAGTCATGTACGCACATACACACCATGAGACTGAAAAAGACTAAAAAAACAAAACATGAAGATGTGATTTTATATACTGCATTTAAGTGAAAAGATGGGGGCACTTTTATGCTGGTTGAGTGCCTATTGTTATCATGCAGCCCTATTATGGACATTCAAGAGGATAAATGTGTTGCTTAAAATGGTAAAAGATTCTGTTATGTGTAATTCCACACCATGAAGTGAAGAACACAACAGGCAAAAGGAGGATAGTAGACAACACAGAAAACAGGAAACTGTCTTTTACCGTTATGAATTTATGAATACAAATATGTGTCATTAAATGGGATTTGCATGTCATACACATCACCATTTAAGCCCCTTCCAGTACGACCTTATTAAACTCAGAGCGGTGAATTCACCCCAAAAAAACCCAAAACAAAACAAATTCTCAAAACATCAAAAAAGAGTGAAAAACATTCTGAACTCCCATGCAAAAAATAATCTTGATACTCCTGTGCTATTTGCCCATATTTAAATTATTATATGCATAGCGTCACTGTGTCCACGTTCGGACACTTATCTAAATATCTGTTCAAATATGAGTATAAATGATCTATTTATGTTTTCGGATGGTGTAAAACTAAACCTTTCTAACAGTATATAGTTTTAACTGTTTACTTTACAAGAGCTGGCTAAAGTACTCAATCACCGGTAAATTGGCCGTGCGCTACCCTCCGCCATCTCCTCGCTGTAAACACTGAGCGTTGCTGGGTATTAAGTCCATAGACAATTAAAGAAAGTCTCATCAATGCTGTTAAACCTACCAGATCTTATTTCTGTCCTTCACAATAAAATGTAGAAACCTAAATGTCCATATACATAAAGGGATATTCAGACGTGGATTATTAGCTGGGGAAAGATCCATTCTGCTAAAATTTACGGTGATGATCGGAAACGTAAAGTACCACGAATAGACCGGAAAGTGCGTCAGGTCGGAAGTGTCCGAATATTGCCAACAGCGGCGAGTGGTGTCTGAACGTGGACACTGTGATGCTACATTTGCAGCAAAACCTGCCCCTTTCTATGCAGTTGACCCTCATTGCAAAACCAGTTAATAGTAGCCACACACAGTTACTGTGACATTTTTAGCATCTTCAGAGAGTTGGTGGTAATGAATGCGTGTACATGAACAATAATTGACCCCCCCCCCAGGCCATGATTGGTGCATCTGAACAGGGGGCTTTGTATTTTTTCAAATTGCAATACAGGCTGTAGTTAGTGCCAGTGGAGCCTGCTTTTTCTTTTTACATTACCTGCCAATGTAGTTCTACTTCAACATAGGGTCAGTTTCAGCAAATATGACAGAAAGTTAGTTTTATAAGTCTTACCTACTGTTGGCCCTATCTAGCACCCAGCGCAATTGAATTAGGGAATGAACACGCTCCTGGGGGCGGTTCAGAAAAAGATGAGGCATGTTCCGGCGCAAATGTTCCCTAGTGCTATTTTGCAGTTTTAGAAAACAGTTCCGCCACAGACCAGAAAACACCTAGTCTAAAGTCAGTGGTGCGTTAGTCAGATACTATTTTAAGGGCGCATGCTTGGCCGTAATGTAGAATGTGCAAACCGCGCATACACTTTGTTTCTCTCATCTCACGGACCCAGCAGTCCCCATTTTTGCAAAACATGCTTAAATACAAGAAAAAATATGACCCTGTTTTACACAACACAACATTTCCATGAATCATTGACAACATAAATGAGGAACTACTAGAGGACTTAAGGCGATGTGATGTTGAACTGCATGTGCTGATGCCACTTAACCCAAAAGCCAAAGCAGCAGTCACGGGAGAGGAGAGACAGAAGGGCTTAGTCATCTATAGTGAAGTAATCTCGCTCTAATGCATTGCATAAATATCACCATGCATTCATAACTTCGCAATTCAGTTAGAGTGAGCCCAAAACATCAGAAAGTATGTTTTGTGACATTTCTTTATTTACATAAAGAAACCTACATTACATTTACGTTACGCACAAACCACACCTATGAGTAATGTAGCTATTTCAGACCAACCCATTTTAGATTTGCGTCGGGCGCAAGAGTCCTTTATCCCTCCGGTATGCGGCCCAGTCTCTTGGCAGTTAGTGAAATGGTGACGTTAATAAATCTACTGATTCGTGTAGAGGGACACGATTTTCTCATTTCGAAATAATGTATTTCAATGGGAAGCACCTTTTTTGTGATTACAGCACGATTACGGTATGGAGTAGTATTGAAAAGTTGAGAATCCACGTAAGGAGGTTTGTTGCGGTGGTGGATGGGTCAAACAACAGACTTTCACCCAGGAGACGTCACATATGTGACAATTCCTTTCCTCGTTTTCTTTCTTTTACTAACCATAACCATCCCGTTGTTTTTGCGTGTCCCGCATGTGACGGTCTGTCCGCTGGAGTGTGGCATTTCATTTCCCCGTTGTTGCGTCCCCGAGAGACCGCGGATCGTGTCACAGCAATCGTCATCGTCTACTACGCGTGGTGTTTCATTTCCCCGTTATTGCATCCCCGAGACACCGCGGATCGTGTCCCGGCAGCTGCCTTTCACCGTTGTTCTTTTTCTAACCACAACCGTCCCGTTGCGTGTGGCGTTTCATTTCCCTGCCTACACCAGAGACCTCGGATCGTGTCCTGGAGGCCGTTGTTTATTTCACTGTGACCACCACAAAATAAATGAGAAAATCTATTACTGTTGACAAATCAATAAATCGTAATAACGTGACAATTTCACAATTTGCCGTGAGACTGGGTATAATAGCAACAGCGCCTAATATCCCCCCACAAAGCTACTTGGCGTTTGATGCTTGCGTTTCAGATCAGATTAAAAGAGGGCCCTTTAAAGTATAAAAAGAAAGGGCAAAAAAAATCCACATCAGGACAAAACCTTTAACAAGTGACACGCTGACCACCACACAGAACCACCATGTATACAGGTTTATCTGCCCTGTCTCATTTCTGCTTCAGTTAGTCACCAACTTGAGGTCACAGTACAAAGACCAAAAAGAACACAAATGAAATGATGAAAAAGAAAACTTTCAAAGACAGTTTGAGCTACTGCATTACCGCAGAGAAAACATCTGCCATGGTTCAGTCGAGCCGAGGGAGTGTGCAAGGAAGAGTGGGCACAAAAATCCCCAAACCCATGCGCACCCACACAGAAACAAAGATAGATATGAGGCAGTTAGGGCCTTTGGGGGGGCTGCACAGTTCTGTAAAAGAACATTTTTGATATGGAGAGTTTGTAGCTATGCCTAGCCTCAGTCAAAGTCATGCATAACCCAGTATTACATGACCACAGCTACTGTTCATGCAATATTCTGTTGTTTTTTACCCTGCAAAAGCTCAATGTTTTATTTGTTGCACAAGCTTTTATTTAACAAGAGCTCTGGTGGTGATTTAATAATTGCCCTGTGCAGTAACAAGCTATAACAGGAAGTAACAGCGTAACAAGTGTTTTTACAGCCTTATAACTTTAAGCCATTAAAGCAGGTCGACACGAGAGAATTCCAACCTGATAATGCATTTGTAACTTTTACACTGCGGCTTAAGTTTAATGTGGGATCATTTACAGTAATGACAACATGTAAGGAGATAGAAGTACAAGACGCGTGTTTCTAATGCTGACAGAGTTGGCATTAAGCTTCCAAAAAACAAAAAATTAGACTTACAGAAGAGAAGTTGTGAGCGCCGCATGGCTGTCCTCTGTATTTGCACGAGAGGAGCATGTCATCCAGTTGGTGGCTTAGTCGGTCCATAAACTCCAGGTTGGTTCCCTCAAAGTTCCTGGGTGGCAGAAAGAGCCTAAAGTCTGACAGCTTCCTGAACCAGGCCCGACGGTCGTCTTGAAGCAAGTCCAGAACCATGGGTCTCACTGTCCGGTTAGCCAGCAGCAGGCCCAGCCAGTGGCCGGCGAAGTACAGGTCGCTCTTGGTGAGCTTGTAGAGGCGGATAGGGTTGTTGTTGCAGATAGTGACTGTGGGGAAGGCCAGTTCTCTGGCCCACTCTGTGTGGACTCTTGTGTGTGTGGGGAAGGAAAGCCAGTGCAGTAGGCGGTTGGAGGACCAGGATAAAAGCAGCCCCAGGGAGGTGCAAAGGGCCAGTAGCCAGAAGGCCCTGCGGCCCACAGAGCCACCAGGGACGCAAACTTGCCTCAGGCCGTGCAGGCGTGTCCTTGATAGCAAAGTTGAAGTGATCCGTGCCAAAGTTGGCTTCATATGATGCCGCTGACGACCCTTTCTGATCATAGCCGGGGATCCCCGCCGGAGACAGCGCCCCTCCAGGGCCATAGCTGTCAACAGCGCTCCTACAGCCACGGGAAAGGCTTCATATCCAAGCCAGGCCTCAGGGGCTGAGGCCCACATGTAGCTCCAGGATAAATCCACTACTGTAAGTGTTTTAATGAATATTTATGGTCCATTCAGTCTTAATTGTAAATATACTATATGCAGATGTAGTACCCACAAGGAATTCAGTGTGTTTTGAAGTTAGCGTTCCTCTCGTGCTGGAGCTCCAATTAACGCACCATCAGCTACTTGTTGGTCATCTATCCTGGTCTCTGGAGCTGAGAGTGCTCCAATCATCCAAGTCAAAAACAGCTAGGCAAATGTGCTCCAAGCAAGGTGTCTTCTACACGAGTGACTCCAGCGCCACCAATGTTAGTGTGACAGTGAACAAGAGACGATGAGACAGAGAGAGTGAAGGAAAGAGGAAGAGGGAGGGGAAGAGAGAGGGAGAGAGGAGGATAGAATACAAAACACCAAGGGCTAAGCAGAGAGGACAAAAACACAAATGAAAGAAGGAGAAGAAGGTAATTAAAACAATTTGACAAATTGGTTGGTGTGGTGCAGTCTGTTAGAGGAGAGCTTCCTGTGTTCCAGTGCTGTGGTTTCTCTTCTTTTGAGTCACGCGTGTGTGTTTTTTGGCTTCGCTGGCTTGCAGAGGCGTTTCGGGAGCCAGAGGCAGCAATCAGTTTTCTTGTCACTGTTTAGTACAAGCTTTAATTGAATCCACAAAAGTCTCCCAAGCTCATTTAATTTCTGTCCCACTTTGCGGACTCACTTTTGATGCCTAGACTTCCTTGTGATGTTCCTGGTATGTTTCTTCTCTCTCACTCCACTTGGCTCTAACCAGTGTCATTAGGTCCTGCGGGTAACCACAGGGTAGCCTCATCTTGAAGCAACCTGCTTCTCAGCGCCACCGTCACAGTGAGAAACATGCTATAACACGCTTTCACATGGAGAAGGAGGCACTCCTGTGCATTCACAGACACACACTCACAGCGGTTTCCAGCGGGAAACCAGACCAGAGATAATATGTTCTGTCACACTCTGATCTGAACATCTCTCCCCTTTTTCTGTGTCTACCTATACTCTCTCTTCTTCTTCCTTTCTAGTTCTTTTCTCCCCAACTCAAAGAATCAGAGAATCTCAATATTCCTCTCATGTCTCCGCTCCTCCTTCTAAAAATACTCTCCCCACATCAAAATCCATCAACTTGCCCTCACGCTCCCCCCTCCTCCTCCACCTCGCTCTTGTGTCCAGCCCCGTATGCTCGACCTCCTGTCAGGCTCCCTCTTCTCCTCCTCTTCTTCTTTTCCACTTTGTGCACGCACTCCCTCACTTCTCTCCGTCGTCAGCGAAGGCTTCTTTGTGCACTTTTCTCCCTCGGCGTCCTTGTCAGCTTCATCCAGCTTGCTTCGCGTCCCTGCTCCGAATGACTTCTATCCTCTAAGTGATCTCTCCTCCCCCTCTCGCGGCTTGCTCCTCTTCTTTACCCGGGTTTTCAGGCAGCTTGTCCTCCCGTTGCACCTCTCCTTCTCCTCCTCCTCCTGCAGCACAGCTCTGTCCACGCTGCCGATGAGCCCGTCACTGATGAGAGTGCCTGTCTCTCTCTGTGCTAACTGGCGCTGTCCTTCGCCCCCCCTCTGTTTGTCTGCTGCTGCTGCTGCTGCTGAGCCGCACAGCTACAGTGCAATGAGAGACTGCTGTGTGCATGGATGTAAAGGCTTGTGTGCAGCAGAGGAGAACAGCTCCACGTGAGCTCTCCACTAGTTCCAGCTTATTATGGGAAGTTTGAAATGTATTTGGTAACACAGTATGTGTATGAGAATAAAGGTTCCTTCTTTTGTTTTTGTAGGAAAGGGTATATTTATAGTAGTTTGCTTGTTTTTCGCCAGTTTTTATTTTTGTCAGTGAAAGTCTTAATTTTCTTTCAGGCACCACTTGTCTTCTGCTTATTTTGAGGCTTGTTGCTATTTGATGTGTACAGTTACCATGGTTACAGTTGTTGTTCTTGTCTACTGCGAGATTAGGATTTAATTTGATGAAGTTGACAAAATTGTAATACACTTCGTTGTAGTTTATGTTTCTGTTCCATCTCATTTTTGTTGATCAGAAAGGGCGCTCAACAAAACTACATTAGCACCACATGAATGCAAATGGTGGGTAAATGAAGCTTAGCGAAAGTTCAATCAGGAAGACTCCCTTAACACACTCATTCATTCTTCCCATCTCTGGCTCTCTCTCAGCAGCTTCTATTCCGTAGGCGTTTACTCTGAGTAGTCCAACCCCATTTTGCCACTCTCTGCTAGCCGATTATATCAAACTTTAAAATTTTCTCCTCACTGCTACTGTCGGTTTTCATTTCAGTACGATCTGATGCAACCCTCCTCCACGGCTACACCACTAGTCTTCATCATATCAGCACCTAGTCCCGCTCCACATTCCATCGGCCAGATCTTCAGCCGACTCTCTTCACCACCACCATCAGAGTCTAAACCCCGGGAGAAATATCCTGATCTAAACATGGAAACCCCTACCCCTCTAAATATAGCCTACTACGTCCTGATGAGCTCTAATCGCCAAAATCTTTTATCATGTACTTGTGATAAAATAATTGTTCATTCTAAATTAAGTCTCCCCTAATAGGACTAACACATTAGAATCTACTTGAGAATCTAGCCTGTCATCTTTGACTAGAGCTCGACTGATAAATTAGTGAGGCCTTTATTAGCGGTTGACTGCAACAGTGTTGCAGTTACATACAGTAGTTTACCAGGGAGAGATGAAAAATGTCCTAGATAATACATTATGTTTTGTTATTATAATACATTATTATGTCACAATTCTATGTAAGGGATCCATAACAATGTTTCTGCCTTTTCTGTGGTAATGTTAAAAAAGAAGACTTCCATTTTTGACATCTCAATCAGTTGTTAAAGCTGGAGTGCGGAATATTTGGCTCCACCCACTGGTAGTGAGAAGAATTACAGAAACAATTTTGGCGTGCAGTGACATTCATAACGCCCCTGTGGTAACTTTCCCCTTCCTGTCGGTCAAAGTATTGGTTACAACAAAAGTACACTGACACACTGTAGAACCAGGGGCTAAAGTGGGCTCTGGCAGGTGGAGGAACCCTAAGATCCAGGGTGGGTGCGGCTAACACCACACCAAAATTGGAAAAATTAGCTTAGTCATTGACAACTGATAAGAAAGCCCTTACATTATTGATTTACTTGAGACACTTAAGTTAATTTGAGATAAGCCTTTTTATTTCTTTTATCTTTTTTTTTTTTCTTTTGTCATTTGTATGTATATGCTCCTAGGTTATGTTCTTTTTATGCTGGTCCCAAAGTAAAAGCTCTATTTTTCAACTTAATTTGTCAAGTGCCTTGTTTATTTGTCATGGAGCCCCCCTGGGGTCAGCTGAGAAAAGAAAAACTAAACCGTTAGAAAAGTGGGAAAGATCTTTACTACAAGACTGACACAAAAATATCTAGTAATCTAATAATTAAATAAGGTAGTGTCTCCAAACTTACCTTAATTATAAGGTGTCTCCTCCTAGTTGTACCACAACACTTACTGTTAAAAAATAAGTTTGGAGGCACTACGATATTTAATTATTAAATTAATAGATGTTTTGTGTCGGTGTTGTAGTTTATAGACGCTCCCTAAGCACCGCCGGCTGCTGCTAGAGACCAGTCTTATTTCTCCAGGTTGAGGGACTGGTTGTTTTGATAAAAAAATGTTTGTAGCTCAACCTTACTACGTTAGGAAAGATACGCCATTTGGGATTTAATATAATTTCGCTATAGAGTAATTAATCCCAGAAGTTTGAATCTGTGAATATCTTTCCTACTTTGCTCACGTTTATTAAACCGAGAGCCCGCATTATAAAATCCGTGCGGATGGATTACTTGTTTTTTCTTCTCAGCAGACACCAGGGGGGTTCTGTAGTTGGTATATATTCATTCTCAATAAAGAATTGAAAAAACAACAATTTACTACTAGTTCACCTGTTACTCTCGTTATTTCCTTTTACCAAAACAGCCAGGAGTTGAGCTTTCATTCAAACTAAATTATGACTGGTGTAATTGGCATGCCAAATTCAGATCCCACAAGGCCAGACTGCCTCCTAAGTTACCACATTGGAAAGGCTAATTTTAAATTAGAGTCCGACGCAGTCATTTTACGTAAAACACAGAGGTGCTACATTCACTTCCATCTAGTCTTGCATTGCCAGACCCTCCTCCACAGCGAGGGTCTGGCTAGTCCACACAGCATCCCGGGACATGAGAAAAACATGCTCTGGATAAGTCTCAATTCTTTAAACCAATCAAAATCGCCATGGGGGGCGGTAAGCGCCGGACGGAGCTGCTGTGACGCTGTAAAACAGCCTGGGAAGGAACTTGTTTGCGTGGAACATGTGTACCTTTCAAAGGTTCTTTCAGTAGTGCACTCAGATTGGACAGAAAGTCTAGCTAGCTGTCTGGATTTACCCTGCAGAGATCTGAGGAGCAGTTACCCATAGTCCTCAGAAATTGAACAGAGTTTAACATTTCAACACAAAGAAAGCGGAAGGTAACAGACATCTGGCCGAAATGATAGACATATGGCAAATTGTCTGGCAGCACCTAAACAATCCCATAAGTGGAACGTTGTGGATATGGACTAACTTCCAGCTTCATGGTGAACAATGGCGGCTGTACAGCATCACTAGCTTTAACTGAACATAATGATAATATAATAATATCCAGCTCAGCTTAAACCACCAGATCTGCAGCACATTAACGCGTTGATCACTAAAGAGCCTGTTTTATAACCAGTAGGCTACCGGTAGTCCACGACTGTCCTGCTTTGATTACAGACATGTGAACTCACCACAGACACTCGCCTTGTGCATGCACTCATGTGCTGCTAAGAGTGAATTTAATCAGAGAGCCAGAATTAGCAACAACACTGGAAGACCTGAAGATTTCGCACTCTAGATTTAAAGATGCTTTAACAGTTTTATTTAACGATTCTTAAATTGCACACAAATTTGTGTGCACACAAGTGCACACAAATTCGTTCATGGATAAATTTTTACTCATGTGAGAGCAAAATAAAAACAGAAAGACCAAACATCTACTTTAATACTATGCTGTTCTAACTTTCAGGGATTTAGTTTTCCAAGTGAAAGATCAGAAATCAGCCAAATGCACAACAAAGAATAATAAAAAGTCCCTTTAAACCAAACAATTAGAGCAGTATTTCAGTCTTCCAACATGTCCTTCGTGGAAACACATCAAACAGCATGCATCAACTGCTAAGCAAGGACGTTATCCACTTACCCATTCTTATTCAAACCATTTGCATACATGCAGTGATTTTGTACCATTTTCCACTGCTTTTAGGGTGAAGCATTAGTTCAAACTTTGTTGCCAATGAACCAGCTCTGTCCAACACAGTCTAGTTAAATAGGCTTCATCTATACAAGTAAACAGGCCTCTGAGCCAACTCCTCTTAAGTGCTCTTGTTCACTCAATGTTTTAATGCATTGTTTAATAAGATTCAAAGGTTTACTCGTCAGCATTCATCAGCATTCTTCTGCTAATTACAGTGGAGAGAGTTTTCTTCCTGTGTACTGAAGAAGAGCATCATTTTATTTTTCATTTTAATTTTATTTTACCTTTCAAGCCCAATTTTTTTTAAATGTCTTGTCTCAACCCCCCCCCCCCCCCCCCCCCCCCCCCCCCCCCCCCCCCCCCCGGGCCCCCCCGTGCTGCTCTGAGGTCTAATTAAGCAGGAAAAGGAAATCAAAACACGATATAGCTACTTCTTGATATTTTGTCTGCAATGGGTGGCAGCACTGAATCAATATAACATTCGATCCTTTTTGCCATGCATTGTAGAGGCTAACCAAATTATTATAAACCAGCTTTGTACAAGAGATAATTTCTAATTTGCTGCTGGATCAACCAAGTGTGTGTGTTTGACATAATTTTAATCTTGAGCACAAGTTCATTTTCAGTGTATGGCCGAATGTTTGGCAACACGGATGAAATCTCTTTTCTGAATATGTAATGAAAAGCCATTTTTAACTCAAGAGTTATAAAGCCCAAACAAGAGCCCAAAGGAACCTTTCACACTGTCAAAAGAAATTAACGCACAATCTCAAAAAGGCATGTGCACACACGCACGCACATTACGTGCACACAAAAAAAATATTGTTCCCAAACAGCAGAATGAGGACTATGAAAATGTAAAACACATTCATGTATAATGAATAACCTGTCCAAATACAAAGAACAAGAACGTGGTATTGAAATGTCAAAGGCATGCGAGCACACTTATTTTCTCTAAAACCACACACACAAACACAGCTAGAGTCAGAGGCAGCCTTCCAAAGCCTGGATCCACAGGCTGAATAATTAGCTTTGAGCCATAAAGTATTTCATAGAGGGTTTTTCAGAACAACTATGCAGTCAGTGTAAAGAACAGCTCAAAGGCTCAATATTTCCAATTTGCAATTCTAAAACATAAGGGAAATCACTGATTAATTAGGGATATAGCCAACCCAAGCGTCAGATCCAATTACACAGCACTCTATAGCTGTAACGCCATGGCATACATTTCCCATAAATGTATTCCTATACACTGTCAACAACACTGTCTCAGATCAAATAACACATAGTAGTAAACTGGTCAATGAAAGAGGAAAGAGTGGCCTTTGAACCACGATTAAACATTCATAGATCAATTAGGCCGAGAACACTGACACTGGCAAGTAGATTAAACATGAGGGAGGTGAATAAAAACTATGTACCTTGTGGCAGGCAGCCATTCATCAAAACCCCAGTTTGACTTCAAATGACTGTGATGACAGGCAAAGCAATACGCTGCTTTTTTATTGTTTATTAGTTTTCTAATCTGACTACAGTAACAGAAGAAAAACTGGAAGGGTAGCTTCACCTTCCTGAACTCATTGGTTTTTAAATGAACAGAAAGGATAGATCCCGGAGGAAACACTGATTAAGCCAAGAGATTGATGCTCTTGTGGTCGTCGCTCATTTAATCGTCATTACATCTAATAGTTGTTGTCAGGGTTCATAGAATAATCTAGAAATTGCTTCCTTTGTGATGAGGCGGAGGAGGTTCCGCTGGGGCCTCTCTATCATCTTTGAGTTGCTGTCACTGATGATGACATATTAAGGTGCTCCACGTGTCAGAATAAGCACCCTGGTCACTTTGAAGTTAAAAAAGGAACAATATTACCAATCTACTATGTCCCACCATGACACAATGTGTGTATCACTGTGGTCTAACAAACATGTTGATAAGGGTGCATGTCCCTCTGCATAAAGCATTTGTTACGACAATTTTACAAGTTTTAAAACCTGCATTGTTCGCGTCTTACCCAGCAGTTGCAGTGTTGACCAGAGGAATAGCACTCCAAAATGTTTTCAATACCTCCAACCACTGGTAAAAAAAAACTCAATTTGGTACCTAAACAGAATAGATTTTCTGGGCCACTTGGGTGTACCGGAACAGGCTAAATACACATACCTGACATCCTTTCAACCTACGGTAGTAGCTCAATGTGTATGGGCTTGGTATTGGGGCTGCCAGTAAGCACCTGACTATGGCAGCTCCATCACTCCACAACAATAATGCATGTCTATGCAGTATTATAGGTCCTGTGTGTGGATGTGTTTATATCAGGCCTATGTGTGTTAAATAATTTGTTAACTTTTTCCTGGTCTGACTCTTACACACACACACACACACACACACACACACACACACACACACACACACACACACACACACACACACAGATAAATAGCTACTTTAGACAGGCAGACAGACAGATTGTATGGTGAAAGTATGTGTGGTGAAAGTAAGTGTCTACTTTCACACCCAAGTGGCCTACAAAATGAATGCTGCTTTACAGACTGATAGTCACTCTGTCTGATACTTTTTATCCACTTGGGGAAATTGTAGCTGACCTCACCTGCTCTAGTTGCATGGTAATCGCTTTGGACTACTTAGGAAAAAGTAATGAAACATCATCAGAATCTTTATTCTAAAATTATCGTCTCTATCCTCAATAACTACAGTGAAATATCTAAGGATTAGCAGCTCTTTATATCTAGTGAATAGTAGATTCACTTCATTTTCAGCTAAATCGACATAGTTATGCTTGTATTAATATAATATAACTGAGTTAAAGTACTGATGGACCCTTTTAGGGCCGTGACACACTAACTCGAAAATCGGCCGTTCAACAGTCTGGCGAGGCGACCTAAGTTTGTTCGATGTGTTCTGTGCCGTCGTCTGTCCGGAGTGGTACGGATAGGCTTGTGGCCTTTCTTTTGGGAGACCTGACGTGCTCGGTTGGAAGCGGGCACTGCTGGAAGTCAGACTCAAATGACAAATCTGATTGGTGGAGTGTAAACCAGAAAACGACGAGTGGGATAAGCGTGACTAGAGTCTCTCAAAATCTGACAAAAATCTTTGAAACTGACCTTCGTTGATCTGAAATGAAGACAGATTCAGCAACTGGATGGCCTATTTCTTGCTTAAAATGTTTTCCGAAACACTTTTCGGTGAACTATTTTAGTGAAATACGAGATCATATTCTGAATAAGCCAGTTACAGAATACAATACAGATTAGCGCCGCCTGCTGTTATGGAGACGTGTTACGTCTGGTTGCTTCGGTGTGTTCCCAGGCACTTATTTGGTGAAGACTGATCAGTCCAACCGCGTTTTCTGCCGAGGGTCGGCCGTCTGGTTGGTGTGTCAGGCGCTTTATTTTAAAGGTCAGACCTAAGATGATGCTTTTGACACACAGCCGCCTTAGTGTGTTGATAAGCAGCTCATGAATCAGTCTCCTAATGATCCTCTCCCCACTTGACCCTGCCTTACCCCTTTTGGGATTCACTGATAAAAAGGAAGCTCTGGTTAAAGCTGGCATTTAATTCACCCCTCGGCCACTGGCACGTTGTCTGCCTGCCTCCGCCCAAACACATTCTGTGACACCAACCTTGCTGATAACGAAGACGAGAAAAAGGGAAGACAGCTCTTTCTTTCCCCAAGCTGACAAGACTGATAAGGCCAGCAAGGTCACAAAAGTATGTCCCCCAATCTCCATTCATAGGGATATCTCTAACAAGCTAAGATCAGTGATTGGGGCACTGAATGTGAGGTTAATGAATGCCACTAAGCTCTACTGACGCATCTCATACATCACATCAATCACAGACACTCAAATTAACACCCACTTCCTACTTTGATAAGAATTAAAGTTTTAAAAATGCATTCATCGAAATCTGCAGATTTTATACCAATTCCTCGTCCGTGTTGTTTAATAATTCTATCCAGTGCAAGCAGCAAAGATCAGTTCTCAGATTGTTATACTGGCTTCTGTTTGTCAAAGAATCAACTTTAAAATTGGTCAATTGCCAAAAGAACATCTCTTATCTGCAGCTCCGTTATGAACGAGCCACATCATTGGTACAGGGATGCTTACTGTCCCCCAGAATAACTAAACACAAAGAAGCAGCAATCCATTTATAAGCACCAAATATCTGGAACAAACTTGCAGATATAAATTCTGCTCCAGCTCTCTCTGTTCTTTCAAATGAGGGCATAAGAACTCTTAAGTTAAATTTGGGACTATTTATTCCAATCTTGTACTGCATTTTAGCTGCACTGTAATTTGTTAATTTGACTGATTTTAATTTGACTGATTTTATTTTGAGTGATTTTATTTTTTGACCGATTCTAATTTAACTTTGTTATCCTTTTTAATCCTATATATGTCTTTTCATATAGCTTTTTTATATTAGCTTGCATTTTTTTTATATGATACTTTTTTGGCTTACGTTGAACACTTTGTTGTTGAAAGTTGCGGAAATAGTGCAGGGTCTGCAGCTGTCATTTTATGTGACCTCCGAAGGGAAGGCAAACTTATTTGTATAGCACACAACAAACCTAAATCTGATATTGACAGGTTTTTAATACATCTGTGATTAACCTTCAGGTCTGTGGTCAGATGAAACAACACAACAAAACAACAAAAACAATAAAACTAGGCTCACTGATTTCAAGTCTGGTCACAGTGATTTCACACTTCACCTGCTGCGTCATTTCTGTTTCAGTTCAATTAAGTCTCCATGCAACATTTAACATAAGGTTAAGGTATTTACGATAAAATATGTTTTGTTTTATTGTTTTTTACTTTGGTGTAGAGGTTGATCGGATCTGCTTGTTGTTGTGTCAAACCAAGTCTCGCTCAGAGAGAAGTGTTGTTCTGAAACGCAAGACTTGACTTGATTCATCCACATTGTCAAGATCAGCTGACATTGAAAATATTTAAATAACATTAAGTTACACTTTATGTACTCCTACACAACAAACTATTCCCAGGAACTCCTCTCTCCAACACTTACTCACTGTTTCCACCGGTATCTTACGGCAGCAAGTCACCTATTTCAGAACAAGACTTCTCCTTAACCCTTGTATTGTCCTCTCGGTTCAAAAGGGACAAAAAAATGACATTTTTGTCTCATTTACAGACTTTTTTTTAGTTTTTACTAACACCAGCTTACTATTTTTATACTTTTTGGAATTTATGGTCAATAACCCATAACTCATTTATGTAGAATTATACCTAATATTTAAGTTAAAAAAGCAGAAATTTTGACTAATAGTTAAGATCAGAGAAATGAGAGTGATCAATTGTATTTGCAAAGAGCGTTGTAAGGAATCCAAACCATTTTTTGTGGTAATTTTGTTAAGAAGAAACCAATATTTCAGATATCAACATTTTTTAAAGGGGTCAAATTTGACCCGAGGACAACAGGAGGGTTAAGAGAGACTTGGACACAATAACAAGCCAACACGATCAAGCGAAAGGTACACGAAAAACGTTTTATTTCTCTAGGGTCCTTTCCACAATGTAGTCAGACACTTATAATAAAAATCTGAACCGGTCAGTGTCAAAAACAAGCGCTATTAGTGAATGTAAATTGATGGTACGTAATTGTCCCTTAGTTTACCTTTAAAGGTAGTACAGTTACGCAGAGGATTTTAAATAATGTTTAAAGGTCCTACATTTATTAGAGCTGGTGCAGCAAATTTGGGAAGTTGAATAAAATTTGAATATTTAAAAAAGAAATAAATGATAAATGACTGCAGGAATAAATATTCAATGTGTATTTTTTCACAAATTGGTTTTCTAACGTTAGAAAATCTCGCCCTTGTTGCCCTAAAACCATGTCCCTCTGCCTCTTCTTAGTGATCCCAATGGCACCACGCCAGAAGATAAACAACCAATCAGAGCAGAAGACTCCAACGCAGTGTCAATGGCAATTAGGCAGCACTGATCAAATGAGATTCTGTTACTGCATTGCTTAAATCTTTTCTCAAACGTTTTCGGATACATATTTTAATGTCCTGTTTAGCTGTTAAATGAGAAAGTGTGTAACCAAGTCCATTTTCCAAAGAAACCTCATTTTGTTCAGCTAAATAATGCGCTAAAATATCTTTATATGAAAAATCACCATTAAAGGCTTTTAAACCAAAAACTACATGACTGTTCCAACAGTAGTGTAACCCAAAATTGGAGAGAAAGTAACAACATTAGCAGCTAAGATTAGATGTAGCTGTGGCGTTAGCATGTAGCTACTTGTAGTTAGTAGCGGATTGTAATGCGATAAAGCAGCACTTTCTACCGTCAGAAATCACAGATAAAAGCTCCTGAACCAAATACTACCCAGACCGGATATGTTTCAGCAGTAATGTGAAATTGGGGAGAAATTAACAAAAATGGCAGCCAAGATTAAAGCTTTCCCTAACTAGCATGTAGCTAGTCCTATGTAAATACAAAACTAGCCAAAATAAATAAATAAAACTGCAATAACCTGCCTAGACCAATCGTAGAAACAAGGCGTCACTACCCGATGAGAGTCGAGTCAGACCGGCTCCGGCCAAGTGCCCATGTGAGTTGCGCACGCTCAGATTTAAACGCTTTATGGCATAACGTGTCATAATGAAATTTGTGAAATCCACAAAATAAACTTCTCATTACAAACAATAACAGAAGATGAAAATTATTTCAAAAACGTTTTAGCTATCTTTCATTGTGTGACTGCTAATGTTAGCTCACAACGTCATTCAAGTGACAGCCTTTGTTGTGTTTGATTGCTAGCTTATAGCTAGCAGTGAAAGAAACTTCTCATTACAAACAACGGAAGATGAAAATCATTTCAAAAACGTTTTAGCTATCTTTCATTGTATAAACATCTCATTAAAAACAATAACAGAAGATGAAAATCATTTCAAAAAAGTTTGAGCTTATAGCTAGCCGTGAAAGAACTATGTAGGTCCATTTTTATTGTATTGACATTACAGAAGTCTCTTGTTAGCATCTTGTAGGCTACTTGTCGCAAAGTGACGCATGCACAACTCACATCGGGCAGTGACAGGGGCTCAACGATGTGTGACACCGAGCCAAGAGTAGAATACAACGTGGAAAGTGGAGCGTTTGGAACATTGGTAAAGGTGAGGTTTTGTCTCACAGGGATTTCTCTGAAATACGTTAAGCTTATTATTCAAAGCTCTGGCCAGGTTTAACATGAAAATCTGACATAGTAACATTTTAGATATGACAGAAGATACTGAAAAGCCCAA
Source organism: Etheostoma cragini (assembly GCF_013103735.1). Lineage (NCBI taxonomy): Eukaryota > Metazoa > Chordata > Actinopteri > Perciformes > Percidae > Etheostoma > Etheostoma cragini. Next base: position 15,752,519 of record NC_048421.1, read on the forward strand.
CAGGTTCCCTTTAAGCAACAATTTCTCTTTTAAGCAAAACGTAGCAGAAAAAGCTAATCATGATATGCTGTAGGATATGCTTTTAGTTTTTTGATACTGCTGTTTTATGGTTGACTGAGCATATGTTCATGCTGCTACACTTTACTTTTTAATCTGCTACCACCACAAGGGATGAGTTGATTTGGATCAGCACCCCCACGTTTTTCCCATTTGACAACAGGAAGCCTTTTAAAGTCCCAAGAGCAGCTAATCATAACAAAAAGGTGGATGTGCGTCTAAATGGATGGGAACAAAAGCCTGGTGGGGAAACACAAGGCTAAATGAATCCTTTACTTAAAATATGTTTATAGTGTTTCTTTGTTATTTTAACCAAATAAATGGTGGGTTGTTTATCCAGCTGGATTTCCATCCCTATGATTATAACATCAGCTATGGTTTAACTACTAATCTTCCCCAGCTGACGCTACCTAAACACTCCCTGACAGTTTGGCAGCATCCCAGCCGCACTCTGCACACACACTCCTGCCCTTTACAGCTCCCCTAGGCCAGCCGTTATCTTTGCAACCAAGATCACCACGATTCAGTCAGCCGATTTTATTTATATATTAAAAAAATTTACCAAACTGTATTTTTGTGAAGGATTTTTGTCAGTTGTTAAGAAAATATTGAAATCTGATGTGATCTGAGAGCCATGATAGTTCTTTGTTTTGTCTTAACTGGATAAACAATCATGCATTTGTATGAATGAATGAAAATGGAGTTCACGTTGAAGGTGATTGTCACTTGTTCACTTCTCTTGCTTCCAAACCCGCTGAAAGTTTTGAATGGGTTCCTCTGGTAAAACAAAATCCCACCAAGCACAAAACATTGAAACAGTATTGACAGCTGAGAGGCAGAAGCCAAATAAAAAAAATAGAGTAGTGTTACATTGTCAGGTTATCAGTTTGTTAAAGGCTAAATGTTGGAAAATGAATGAATGACTTAATAACTGGCATATGAGGTCTGTTTTTGGTATGTATCTGCTAGGCAGGAAGGATACCGAATGTATAAGAACTGTTTGTTTCCCCCAGTTTGTTTAACAACAGCAGTGTGAGTTAATTAAAAGTGTCTGAAAGCAACACAGCTGCAGAGCTGTGTAATACCACTGAATAGTACTATTACAGAGTTGTTTGGTTCATTGTGAATGCAGCAGTGACACCTTTGTGGTGCCTGGCAACAATTCTCCAAGAATAAGCTTTAGGATTATAGAGATGGCTGAATCTAATCTAAATTGGGACATGGATGGACGTTTAGTCAGTATTTTTTGCTTGCTTGTTTCTTTCTGTCCTATAAGCTCCTCATTTTGTAAAAAACAGGCATGAAGTAAAGTAATTGTTAACTGTAAACTGTAAATCTCTGGCTGCCAATAATAAAATAAATGAATTTGCATGTATTTTGACAATTTCATTGTTTAGGTTTTTAAAAATAAAACACAAAAACCAATTCCCAGTTTTTAACATTATTTATCCTTTTTTTGTATTTTGTGATAGTAAACTAAATAGAATTGAGTTGTGGACTTTTGGACACTTAAAAGACATTTTAAAGACCAAACCAATAATCGAGAAAACAATCAACAGGTAAATTGCTAATCAAAATAACCGCTAGTTGCAGCTTACTTAAATAACCATTCATGCAATGATCTTGTGTTGGGTCCATTGTTGTGGTTCTGTGTTGGAGCTACTGCTAAACCTAAGAATAACTCTGGTGTGCTGGTTTAAGTGTACTGTAAAAGCTGGTAGTTCTGGTAATAACTTCTTTATTTATAGTATATTTATTAAAGTCATTAAGTTATCATGGAAATAATTAAATGATGCAATAGTGTTACATACTGTTAAACTCAATGAATATGAGAAAGTTCTCAGTTGACTTCCTTGAAAGATTCCAGGTATGAGAGACCAAAAATTAAGTTGCATAGACTTTCTTCCTCCCTTATTTATTTTTTGGACAACGTTCCAGATTCAGGACCTTAAGACTGCAGTGTGTCAGATTAACTGAACCTTATAAATACTGATTTGTAAAAGTTGCCATATTGTGTACTTTCACATTCCTCTCCCCAAGGTGGGGCTGTCTCTGCAACTCTTTGGCATCTGAAATTGAAAAGTATCCCGAGCAAGCTATATAAGGTCTAATCTGGTTAACCAATATCTGTCTAACATCTGTCAGTACAGAGAGTGAAAACACCCTTTCATAGCTGCAGAACGTGGACCAGCCCGGGACGCTCTGCAAGCATGCTGACCAGGGAGGTGGCACCACGAGACGGCCATCCCGCCTCCTCCCCTCTGAAACCGGCATGAGGCTCAAACATGATAATTTTTTGATATCTAAACGCACGCTGCCCTTTTACCTGTGAAGCTAGAATGTAGTCATCGTACGAGTTTCAACCAAGCGTGAGCAAGAACATGGTGAGATGCAGAATTTCTTAGTGAGGGAGAAAGGCTAGATGTGCTTGAGCCCCTTTTCAGATATTTTTATTTTTTTTACATGGGTTTGCCATGTTAAACAAAATAGTGATCATAAAAGAGTTGTTTTACATACTTTAAATTGTGTCTGTGGGACTTTAAGCAAGCCTCATAACGCCCACCATGTTCAAAGCTTCTTGTCAGGCTGTGAATCGGGTTAATTGGTTAAATTCTATTTGTACAGTTTAACAGTTGGTAAGGCTCATTCCTGTTGGCTCCGATGCCTGACTGCTCATGCCAGACATCATTCAACTTTTGAGTCATCTGAAGATTGTCGAGGAGGCCATTTTGTGGCTCTGTATCAATACATTGACAATTTTCAGTACATAGATGTCTAAATTATGTCATTTCTGACTGAGACGTTAACATTTACTTGTTAAATACAATCAACATCTAGGTGCTAATGTGTCCCTATCTCTCTAAAGATACAGGTCTTCCTACAGTTATGTTTCACATCTCTCTGTTGCAATCTCTTATCAAATCCTTTGTGCAGAGGTTTCCAAGGTAACAGCAGCTCCAGCTGGTCAGACATGCATGGGTGTGGCAGCGGTGGGACTAATGAGAAACCTCTTCAATGATTTACTTCGTACTTTGTCTTTAACGAGAATCAAAGCCAATTAGATTTAAAATGAAGCTGTCCTGATCTACTTCCCAAATAATAAAAGAATGGGTAAAGAAAATATCAGCGAGGGAACGGAAAGCTTTAGAACCGAGACTGCCACAACACTTCCAGCTAATGATGCTATTAGTGCTTCGGAGCAGCACAATCAATCAGAGAAGTGATTAGCATGAGCATGTACAGGGAGCCGGGCCATTAGTCAGATGTGCTGTGTGTAACCTTCAAAACTCCACTAAACCACTGTGCTTACGCCTGCGCACTCAGAACGTCTATAGGGATTCAGAAAACACACATGGCCTTTATGTAAAACAGCATCAAATAATTTGTGTTCATGGCAATTAATCTGGTGCAAGCAAGGTTCACCTTGTATGTAAAATGAATTAATTAGAGTCTCTTCTGTTGGGTATGTCTATATATGCTTCCTGCTTTTTAATAAAGAAAGTTAAAAATAGTTCAGTCGAAGGATGAAACTATAAAACAGCAACACATTGAGCTGACACTGAGGCAGGCCAGACGAGGGTGCTGAGGGGAAGCTAGTCAGAGAACACAGAGGGCAGTAGGGAAGCTGTTATTAGGGTGATTTATTTCCAACTGTGTGGGTTTTAGACCTCCAAAATAACACAGTTTGTAACGAGCTGCCTCTTCAACGGAAACCTTATCTGGATTTAAAGTAAAGGCTCGAAAGGGAACAGAGTCTAGCAGGTGTAGCAGAAGTATCTGACATTTGGAAATCTGAGGTTAATTGTCAGTAAACACAGCGAATTCATTGTGATCCGACGGGAAATTCCAGATTTCACCATATGAAAAAGGGATCATGACACATTGCTTACTGTATTGTTTACATTATTAATCCAATTTTAATGATGACATTTCTACCTTAGAGTTGATACGGGTCCACTGAGAGACAAAACACAGACAGACAGAGAAAAGGAGTCGTTTTGAAACTGGCATTATACAAAAAACATTCCAAAGATCAATTGCTAAGGGATGCTTATCTGACTGGAAAACATCAGTGTTGCTCAGTTTCTCACTCATCTGTCATTTTCCTATCATTTTCTAGCTTGATCAATGTTAAAAAGTGTCACTAGATTATATTAGATCATAAAACTCACTTTTCACAGAGGTAATTAACTGTAATTACTGAATTTGCATGCTCACCTGGCCACTGGAAAATGTTCAATGTCATCAGGGTAACATTTAGCTCTTACATTTGGTTGCCCCTTAATGTGAAAATTTTTTCAAGTTTGTGCTGAAATGTATTAAAAGTATTGACTTCAAATCCATTTATTTTTCCGGACTGAAGCAGCCATGTCACAGCTAAAGAAGAAGATTTGACTCTCCAAAAAACTAATTACTTCTGAAAATACAGCTTTAGGAAATTAGGATTATCATGGATCTTCTTGTTTACCAAAACATAGTTTTGTCATTTTTATAATCTCCCTTGGGTGATTCACACATTAAAATCAGTAAGAATGTCTGCAGTTAATACAAATCCCTGCATTAGTCGCTATTACAGCCTCAGTCCCATGTGATAGGGAGTTTTAAGGAAAATTAAATTACACTAAAAGTTATGATGATCCTTCGCCACTGTCCAATGACTGACTGGTAAATTCCCCAAACCAGCTTAGATTTTTAGCAAAGAATTTTTTTCCTTTCTCAAGCCATATCTTATTACCAGGAGGTTGATTTTATCGCTGTCAACACCATCAATTACAATGACCTCAACAAGGCTGCATTTCATATTTTGTATGACTTTGATCTTGAACTGAACATTAATTTTGAAACTTCAATGTAAATAAAGTCACTATGACCTGATGGTTTTACAGTAATTACAGTCGGGCAAGTTAACACTCTTCTTCAAAACCCCACTAAAAACGTTCCATATTTTCCGTACTACAAGTCACGCTTTTCAGCCTGTTGTTCTGTGTGCTGTTGTGTAGTTGAATAATTTGCCTTTTCAGATTAAATGTCTGTTGTTGATCTTGGATGTTGTGAAATAAATTTCTAAATGAATGCGACTTATAGTCCAGTGTGACTTATATATGTTTTTTCCTCTTCATGACACATTTTTTGACAAATCCCAGTTAGCGTCCATCTTTAAAGTAAAAGCATATGGAATGTATTAGTTTTGTGTTAGACTAAAATATAGTATTTAGCCCCTCTGACATCTGCGTGACGATCTTCACACTACAGCAGCAGCAACAGTTCTCCAGTTTCTTGAAGGGTGGTTTAGAGTGTAGGACATAAGACCTTTTTCTAAGTTGCAGCCAGTGCAGAGTTCGAAAACTACGCTTGCATTGCATTGCAATAGTTATACTTTGTTCCCTGTAGTTGGTAGCACAGGCTACAGCAGTGGTGGAGTGATATTACCTAGGCAACCGAGAAAGCCAGTTCACGTCACAATCATGCAAGTTTTTTTACCTGCTGTTATCGCTCATTGTAATTGAAGCAGAATACATAGACAAAGGAATCAACAAGATATAGTACTATATCTACCAAGAGTGTAGCTATATCGTTAGCTACACTATTGTCACTCTCCACAATGCATATCTCCAATAACGTTGTCAGTCTCAATCTATTAGTAGCAGCTGGGCTAACACTATGAAAGGGGCTAGCTTTATTAGCTAGAGTAGCCTACCAAAAGTTATTACCTGTTCATCAGTAGCTGTTGGTGCATCTGGAAACACAAATAGAACTGCATTCATTGTCAGTGACTTGTGGTCCTTTAGATTGCGTTTTTTTTTTAAGTTGTCTGGTCTAAAAGGATCACAACAGATTCGCAACTTGAGTATAGTCACCGCCGGTGTATCGATGGTCAAGCCAGCAGCAAGAAGCCACAGTTGGTTCTTATCTAGATCTTGCAATGGAAATTTGTGGAAACTTTGTGGTGACCATCTGTTTGGTTTATTTTTACAATTTCTAAATGTACAATGAATCACCATATTTCCTAGTCCTTCATTTCCAACCCAATGCTTTGAAAACAATGCACAAGGCTACTACTGGCTAGCCGACTGTAGTGCGCTTCTCTGTTTACTTTTCGGCACAGTACTGCTAATAGGAGCAAAATAAAATTCCGCCCCTGTTGAGAAAATAGTCCCTCAAAATGTATTGTGATCATTGAAATGCAAGGGTAGTTTTTGTTTCTAACATTATTCTAGCAACAGAAATATACAAATAAATATAGTCTGGCGTTATAATTTATTTGCCTTTGGTGTACTGTGGAGTGGGTGAGACTGTTTTTAATGGCAGGAAGGCAGATACTGTTGACTTGCGCTAGCCTAGCACCAGTAAACGCTGCAATTGGAAGGACTGGATGAAAAGTGTCGAAAACTGTTTCCAGTGATAAATAACACACAGGCTAACTTGGAAATAAGGTCTCATTGTGAGTGGATGCTTCTAAGGGAGGAAGGAGAGAAGGATAAGATCTGTGGCTGACAGTCACTTGGAGGCCTGTGTCCAGCTGCTTCCCCAAGTAAGTGCTAACTCTTTTGTGGATCCGCTTTTAGCGGTGTGCAAGAAGAAAATTGCCATGGCATGGCACTATAAGCGCCCTTTCATGAATTAAAGATGAGCTTAAGTTATTCTTCTGGCTTGGACTGACTAAAACAGATTATCCAATTTGCATTTTATTTGAAAGCCCGTAACCATCATGTCCTTTCATATGCACGATCACGTGACGCATTTGTGTATGTTCAAGGGCTACTCGGGACCTGGCAGAGCAGCATTTAAGTGCCAACAATTAACTTTGCCTTTCTCTAAAACCGGTTTATTATTTTGTTTCTGGGCAGTTTTCACTCAGGAAAATGAGGGCCTTGCAAAAGTGCAGGATGATTAGGGTCTGGCGTCTGATGCTGCTGGCCACCGGGTCACTTTAAACTAAGGTTAACGTCAAAAAATTGCATCTTTCCAGGGAACAACAGAGTCATTAACAGTTAGTAGATGACTGATTTTTTGTGTGTGTGTGTGTGTGTTTTGTGTATGAGTATTGCCTGACTTTCTTCATGGTACAGGCTTTTAGTGTTTTTTTTTAGCTAAATGAAAATTGCGTCAAAAAACGTTGACCTGTTGCCTGTTTCAGCCAGGTAACAATGGAACACATTTATTGTTTTGTTTTTTGACCAACTTCTTGTTATTAGACTTTTGCTATTGTTTATGGTTAAAGCAGGACCTCTGTCTTGTGTTCTGTGTCTTTTTGTCTACATTAGGTTGAGGGTGTATAAGCAACAGGGCCAGGGGACTTGAGAGTCGCAGAGAGTTTTGCTACATGTATGCTACAAAAAAGTACCTTTATCTTTTACAAAAAGCAAGGGAAGTCAGCAAACAAATGAGAATATGTTAACTTTAAGATAATTTGTGATTAACACAATGTCACAACGTTGTCACGCTCCGCTTTTAATTTTTTTCCACCCTCGGCTCTGTGTCACGTCACACTGTGCTGGGTTTGTAAGATTGGTCATCTGCTCCAGGCAGACTACAGAAGTGTTGGTTTTTGGGGCTAATGCCACATTCTAGCGCCAGAGAAACCTGTAATCTTGGCTGCAAATATTGTTGCACGGAACATATCCGGTTGTGTAGTATTTGATACAATCAAATACACAAGTACAAGTACAAGCCTTTATTAGTGTTTTTTTACGGTACAAAGTCCTGCTATATGCTCCGTTGCAGTCAGTCTCCAGCTGAAACGAGTGCAACAACAGCAGACTAGGCTGAAAGCCGCTGACCAATCACAGCAGACTGGGCTTTTCTCGGCGGGAAGCCTTAAAGAGACAGGTGGTCCAACAGAGTGTCTCATACAGGTGCAGCAGCCATGGGCAGTGTGAGAAAGTTGAAGTGTGTTTTCCCCTTTTCCTATATTTGCCAAGCCAGCCTTTCCTTCTTTACCCTCATATGTTGCTTGGTCTCCTCAACAATTATGTTTAAATTTGAAAGGTCAGACACGTTGGCACAGGGAAAAGCACTAATGCAATTTGTTGAAGGTTACACCACTGCATGGCCTCTTTAAGATCAAAATACAAACAGTAAATCGGTGGCTGTTTCTGAAATTTACCTTTGTTGTCCTTTTTTATCTGCAGTATATCGCTAGAATATGGCCGGAGCTTGGCCCACATTCACAAATAAATACATTGGTCATGCTAATCCAACGTCGCTAAACTCAAAAAGTAGCCTAGTTTAATACGCAACAAACATGATACACATGTTTAAATTTACGTTTCACCACCCAATTGGTTCAGCCCAGCAACATTTAAGAGTCTCTCTTTAAAATGGCGCTGGTTCAGCCAACGAGGGATTTTCAAAAACCGTGAAGAACACTAGGAAAGTGTGCGTGCGTGCGTGCGTGTTATGAGACCAGTCTTAAAGACCTTCAGCTTACAGCGGGTGTCTCCGAGCATGACTGTCCAAGCAATGGGCTAGCGGCCCTGGCAGGTGCTTGCTGGCTGTTGTGTCCCTCTATGGATATAAATATATTCAAAATCCAAACAGTTCATTTATCGCCTAAAATGTTTTCAGAAGTGAATTTAGTGATGAATAACATGGCAAAAATTGTTAAAATTGAAGAAGAACACAGATTGAAATGCCAATGGTTGAGGCACGCGTTCATCACTAAAGTGTCCCCTGGAAACACTTCAGATGTGGTTTATGTGCATGTATTTTGTTTTTTTTCCGTGCTGTGGTCTCTTTGCATATTTTTTTTATTTTTGCATTCTGTGGTCTACTTGCTTGTGTTTTCTAATTGTTGCATTTTGTGGTCTATTTGTGTGCGTTTTGTGGTCTATTTGTGTGCGTATTGTGGTTTATTTGTGTGCGTTTTGTGGTCTATTTGTGTGCGTTGTGGCCTCTAATGGCCACCGTATGCAGATGAAAAACAGCTCTGCTGGTAGCTTGCTTTCTGAACAAATAAAGTGGTGATGATGTTGCCTTTGCAGCAGAATACAGATGGAAAGTTTAAAGTATTGCTGATCTGCTTTGTTTTATATATATATGTTTATCTGTTGGATTTGTATGCATGCAGAAAACAAATTGTTTCTGGATTTGCATTAATGTTGGAAAAACTGCATTTATTTTGAAATGTATTGTAATGTAAAAATATTGAATTGATGTGTTTTGTTTTACCTGCCACACTTACTTTCCTGGGAATAACATTGTTGTCTGGGCCCTTCCAGCATAGAAGCATCCGGATGAAGAACCACTGCAGAAACTAAATGGATGGCCCCGGAATTGATTGCTGTAATTATTTTATCGACACTTTGTTTACAGTGGAGACACTGCCAAGCTTGGCCATAGTCGATGCTGACTTATCAGTGAGCAACGTCATCAATACATGACCTTGACATTGGTTCTGCATTAAAAACGAGCTCAATGGACTGTGAAGTCCTATAATAAAGAGAACGGGGGTCTATTTTCAGTAGCCCCATGTTAGTGGACACCATTCAGACAGGCAAGCTGTTACTGAGCTGAACCAGATGCATTTTGGTGGGGGACCCAGTGTCACTGCCATGCAGCCAAGAATCCTAAGTGGCACGCCTGGAAATGGCATAAAATAAAACAAAAAGAGCGGACCTGAGAACTGGAAGCTCCACTCAGTCACTTCCATCTCCGTCCAACAGATCACATGAATTTAGGGTAACTGTATGTTTATTGTGTGTTTATGTGTGAAGTGTCGCCATTTTGTTTCTCTCTAATGCCCAAGATGAATTTCTCCAATAGGAGACAATAAAGGCTTATCTTATCTTAATTCAGACATTTAACTATGAAACTGCCAAAAATTACTTTATGTTGTGTGCAACTTTAGCTTCACTGTATGATTTAGCTCTTTTCTGCGGGTGTGCAATTACAGACCAAAAAATAATTATGAGCCCAAAACACAACACGCGGATGATATACTGCATGTGAAAGCACACACGGTGTAAATGAACAAAGGCTTTAGGCTAATCAGTCTTACTCATGCACTCTCTGCCAGCGTGCCGGGGCCTTGCTGAGCTCATGTGTGGGTGTGTTTGTTCGCACCCTCAGGGATCCTCACCAAACTCATCAACACACCGAGCACAAAAACATCCCCTGAAATCTCCAGAGACTGTGTTCAAAGCAAAGCAGGCAGACAAAATACCACTTTATAGTTTCTCTTCTTCATAAATTCTTAGTTCTGGTCACCTCTGTTCCCTCGTCCTAATCGCAGTGGCCCTAACATTGATTGCACAACCAGGCTGGTTAATTGTAATTTATGGACCGAAAAAACAGAAGGACACAGAGGGCAAACCAAACAAGGTGCATGTGATACATCGAAAAACTGCAAACAATCCTCTAATAGCTTTCTGTTATTTACTGAAACCACCATTTACAAATATTACAACAATGCCTTTTATAGACTCTTCTACTGAAAAAAATCATGATTCAGACCAAGACAAGTATTTGACAGAAGGTTACTGCTCTAATGAATGTTGATCCAACACTCTAGGAGCAGTTAATATGCATAGATTAGTTATAAGGATCAAATTCTGGGTAAGTTTTTGTCCTCAGGACAAAATACAAGTGAATTTATGCGTCATAAATGTTGTAGTCCCACAATCTGTGTTTAGACTGAATAATTTAGCCATTCAATAATAACTTGATATTTTTAAAAGACATTCACAGCAGCAAAAGCTTTTCTCACCTCTAACATACAGTACAGCAGTGATGCTGACATGTACATGTACGTTTCAATATGTATATACTGTTCAGGAAAGATGAATGCTAACAATTGCATTGCCAAGAACACAATATTTTTTATGTTTCTCTTTGTTTTTATTTTATTTGCTTGAATTCTTTTCTATGCAAGCTGCAAAGTCTCATGTTGCACTCACTATGCTCCAAGATTGAAATAAGATTTATTTATATAAAATGCCATTGTATCTTTGCAACACTACATTCCTAAATATAGTCTCCAATTTGAATTTAATTTAAACCATTATTTTGCAAATGCAGAGAGATTGGGGGGAATATTGATGTACTAACAAAGTGAGCTCAGACAGAAAGCAAAAACACACAAAGTATATATATTATTTGTAAATTTCCCAAGAGATGGACAAAAACTTTCAGGCTAACTTTTCTAATATCTACATTTTAAATCAACTGGCGTACAGTCTGGTCTGCAACTGCATGCCAACTAACACAGATGTGTGTTAAAAAGCATCTCAGTACAGTACTTTGCCAAGTCTGACAAAATGGAAATGTTGAGCACTTTAATTGACTAAATTTGAATGGCATTCCGGGGAAAAAGCTTTCAGTCATCCAATAACCACCTGCAGAGCCATGCGAAGATTTGAAAATTCTGCATTTTCTTTTGTTCACCCTCCATCCTCATATTTTTAATGGTCTCTAAAGGCCACACGCTCAAATGCGCACCAATTTGACGATCTGACTCCCATGACCTTTTCTACAATGTATTAAAAATAGACAAAATTGTAAGTCCCATATGACTGCAGAAGTCCCTCCCTGTGAGGGAGTAATCTTCTCTTCCATCTTCTGAAAGCAGTTTTCTTTAATGCCGCCGTCTCTGTCTGACCGAGCCCCTCTCTTCCCTCGGAGGAAACACATCCATCTTAGATCACATGCTTTCCCTTTCAGATCTGTTCTCACCTTTTATCTCCTGAGATGACACAAGATGTACTCTTGGCAGAGGGTGCACCTGCTAATGTGGGCCAGCCAGCGGCTAAAAGGGAATCCTAATGAGCGGGCCTGTAAGCCACGGAGACACACACTGCTCCTCATTAACTCGGCTTTTGTTAGCCTCCACTTCTCATTAGCGCCCTTCATTTTCAGTCAATAGGCTTGGAGGAAGATACAGTGTATGAGGCGGCAACACTACATGCATACAGCCTGGGATAGTTTATAACAACTGTTGATTCAAGTGCAATGACAGACTTATATTTAGACTTTACAACACAGCCTTATTTGATTCAATTCTCCACACAGGGTTCTATTACCAAAACTCAACAGTGGAGAGCAATCACAACCCAGGGATGTGTAACAGAGGCTGGACAATAAAAAGGACAGCACACTGTGTAATTTGAATGCTAACAACAAAATCCTGTTGCCCTGTGATTGTGTTGGTGTCTCTGTTTCAAATGGTAATCGGAGCTCATTTCCTGATTTCAAAAGGATGCATCCATTCTGGGGAAATTGACACCTGCTGGATGAAAGCAACACAGGCTGTTGAACTGATAAAAGCAGATTTTAAACTCATATAGGTGTTGAAGTCTAAGGCTCCCTATAGACTTATGTTTCCATTCTGTCTCACTAAAACGCATTGTGAGCATTTTCTTCCACATACATCATCTACAAAGCTGATTTTTGAAGTATTTTAAAATACTGCATTGTTTTTTATTTGTGTTTACCAGCTTGCAGTGTAATTCTTTCTTGAATTTGTTGTTTCTCTGTGCATTACTGGAATATCAGTGGAAAGGTGTGAAACAATTGGCAGGAATGTTCATCACGCCACCCGCTTGAACCTGTACGTGTATTTTGATCTTTGTGTTCGGACTAACAAAATCGGGACGATTTCACTACAAGAGCTTTGCAGGTTAACTTTTCAGAAAATCAGAAATTAATCACCAGACATTCTTCTGCTTTTTTTCATACATGAACACATGTTTTTTACGCTTTTTAAAGGATTATTAAAATGTCATCATTAATGGTGGAATTGTCTGATTCATTGGTCAAGCTCTAGTGTGGAGAAGGGGCAGACACAGGGAATAGCTCCACATATATTTTGCTTTGTGCTTTTACAGAGTTATAAAAGACAGAGAGAGTTTTCCTGGACCAGAATTTAAGAAACACTTAAACAAACATGGTTACGCCCTGAGGCGGAAGGAACATGAGTGCATTTTTTAACATTTGCAAAGCCTATTGTTAAGTTGAAACTTGGCTTGCTTGCATTGCTTGAGGTCTTCTGCTTACTCTCTATTATTGGTACATTGTTGCATTTTACAACACATCCACAATATGAAATGTTGGGGGATGTTATGTAGCTTTTGACCATTATTCACTGCTTTTGTTATCATTCAACTCTTCTCTTCCCTTTCATTTGACACACTTTGGCAGTTTTTCAGTTCATGAATTTGCAAAGAAACACTATTTTTGATACATGGAATGAACAATAGCATTCATAATAAATTAGCAAGTGAGAAAACAAGAGAAGAGACAGGTAAGGACAAGGACATTTATTTTTATTTATTTTTTTACTATTAAAGCAAGCCTGTATTACTGTATATTGTAACCATAGCAACATTACCGATGCATTATGGTAGGCAGGTTAGTTAACAGTTAAACTCAGTTGTTGTTACACTCACTGTTATCCAAAAGAAGACTAAAGGCTGTGTTATGCTTCTGTGTCGAATCGACGGCGTACCCCCATAGCGCCCTCTGAGCTGACGCGAACCCCACCCCGAGTCCTCCGCCGTAGTGGACGTGCAGCTCCAACAATTTGTAACTAGAGTTGATGTGACACACACCGCAGGGACTGAGATTGGTCAACTCATCCTGTGTGTTGACAGTCGTCTTTACAAGCAGCCTACTGGGGGGAGTAGCAACATGCTAGCTCACTGACATACGCTTAGCAGATAAACTCAGACATATTTTGGTTCCAATGGCGGGTTTATCCGTTTGTAAAGTGTCTATATGTCAGTAAAGTTTTGTAATTAGCACTTCAACAGCAAGCTGGAGTTTGTGGGCAGTTGGGCTAAAAGTTTGCCTGCTAACATAACATAAACTGTCTCTTTTGTCGGAAAAGTTTTCGCGATTGACCATCCAGAAACCACACACTCCCTAGGGTTCTGGAGGTGAAATGACCCACGATGCAATGAAAGACATTGAACCCCTAAACAGAACTCTTAAAGGCTCACAATGCAATAGGAGCGACGGAAAGAAAAAACACAAATAAATCACGTTTAAACAAAAGGGTTTGGTGTTGGATGTTCAACTCTACTTATAAACTGTAATTGTGGTCTTACTATGGAAAATGACACATGGAAGTTCACAAATAGTAGTCCTCAAAGCTAATCATGGCTCTACTTACGGCTGCTCACGGAGCATACTAATCCCTCTAGTCCTGGGAGAATTGCTGTGGCTGTGCAAAATAGTACAGCTTCAATAGGTAATAGAGAACCATTTAAATGAAAGAGCACAAAAAAAAAATCCTATTCCGGCTCCAAGGTAATGACTCAATTAAAACAAAGAAAAGGTAAAGCTGCAGTGAGGTAGCATGTGTCCGGAAGCACCACAGCCCACCTAGATTGACTTTAAGTTCTGACCTGGCAAATTCTTCTTGAAAGGTTTTGATGGAAGGACAGGAGCAACTTAGAGTTTAAAGTGGAAACTGATGTAAGGTGAAGAAATACAGATGGCTATTAACATGTTTTGTTATCAAACTTCCCCCAGCAAAAAAAAGAAGCAAAACCCTTGGTAAAAAAGTGACAAAGGTACAGAATTAATGTTTAAAAAGGGGAATATAGCACACTCTTTGTATCCGACTATACTGACACACACACACCCCTGATGACACATCTTATGTACTCATACCTTTCATGCTTTTCGAGTCAATACTGTGAGATTATTAGCAGGAGAGAATGGTTTAGTCATTAAAGTAGATGGCCTTGATTTCTGAGAGTGCACCGCATTGAACGCTAAATTACTTCTTACAAGCAGCAGTCCAGCTGCTTTGATCACATGTAACAGGCAAAAGAACTGAGAACTAAATTTTAATCATCTTTTTTTTTTTATGAAAAAGGAAGAAATTTGATAGGGTGTGCCAGTCACCCCCAAGGGGGAACTCAGTTGATTGAGAGACTGTAGTCCGTGGTTACATTTACCAGTGTGTAGTATTACGTTGTGGGTGGCGACTTCACGAAGGGAAGGGAGAATAGAAAAATGATCAAAAGAGCGTACAGTATGTGGATGTGAAAACAGCAGATATTTTTCTGTGTGTTTCTCAAAACTCTGCAAGGTCTCTAAAAAAAAGATTATTTACACTTCTTTATGCCCAACATGGGACTGAAGACTCTGAAGAACAAGATTAAAAAGACTGATCATTTATTTAAAAGCGCTAATGCCATGGAGGAGGGGTTCAGCATGAAACTGGGAATGGGTTAAGAACTCAAAGAGCGCAATTTAACGATGCATCACACAGACTGATTGTTAGAAGCTAGATTTAAAAAGAATTGTTGTAACTTAAATGTAGAAACTCCAGACTAGAATTCTGAAAATGTTAACGCAAGTTACATTTCAAAGCAGGCAACACATAATTTTCCCTAACTGAGGAGGCATTTTCACCCTCCCTTTAAAAAGCACGCTAAAATGGTATTGATATCTTTTTATTTAAGTAAAAGTACAAATACAACTGTGTAAAACATACTTAATTACAAGGGGCTGACACAAGCAGAAGTACAAAGGTATTATCAGTAAAATGTACTTAAAGTATCAATTCAAATATTCCAAATGGCCCCATTTAGACATTCAAACTGGTACTGTCTGAATATTATAAGATTATGTTGTTAATACTGGTGCTTTAACGTGTAAGCAGTATTTAAATGTTGCAGCTGGTTGGGATTTTAATTACACTATTTACTGTTGGGTAGTTTTAAATGAGGTTATTAAGTTTAATCTATGTTTCATATTTTAGAACTGGACCTTTTGGATGTGAAATCTTAATCTGCAAAGTAAATAGTAGTATACTAGTCTATATGTAGTAACAATGTATATTTAGTCTTTTAAATGTAGTGGAGTAAAAGTACCAGGGTAGAAGTCAATGCCAAATATAAAGAGAAAAGGTCAGTGATCATTTCCATGTTTTGATGTTGTTATTATATAAAAGCTTTGCGTGTGACAGAAACATCACTGAGCAGAACCAGAAGTGGACACTGCTGGGAGATGCCCGTGTTGCCGTCACACTGCTTACATTGGGCAGGCGGTGTAGACTTTACTTCAGCGTCACAAGACTGAACCATATGCTCAAGCAGTCTGTTACTGTCACAGCCGGCAGAAAACCGTATACTGGGAAAAAATAATTTATGCTCCACTGCCAATGTAACTCATGATTGTAATATTAAAATCTGTAAATTCTACAAGGAGTTACTTCTGTTGGTTATAGTCTATTACAATTTAGTATTGTGCCAAAAAAAGGAACACTTTGCTTGCTTGGATTATAAAATGGTATGTCTGAAATATGTGAATAGCTCCAATGAAAATGGGAATCATTTCTTTGATTTGGGGCTTTGGGTTGTCTCTAAAGCTCCCATTTAAAGTCATGACATTCTGTGGTACTTTGTATTTATGTGTTAATCACAAGACAAAGAGAAAAAACATTAAAGGACAGAACACGTAGAGGGAGAATCGAGAAGACAAAAACAGGATTGCTTTTGAAACATCATTTCTACTTTAATAATTATACCCTATGTTTTCTATCATACTGATTATCTGGAATGTCAGGGTTTGCAGCTTCCCCAAACATTTACTGTCCAAAAACAATGCAACACCAACCTCCAAAATCCCCTAAAGGTCAGTTTTTTATTATGACACTTATCATATCTGTAAAAAAAATGTATGTGTGTATTGCTGTGGGTGCTTTTTGGATTCATTCTGGCCCTTCATATGAACTGTACTGCAGGCGTAAACTCCCAAATGTGACCTTCAGCTCTTTAGAACGGAGCGAAACACTGATTACAGCGGTCTTACAACTCTGGAGGGAAAAGAGAGTGCAATGCACAACCAACAGAAAAATGGCAGGCATTGTTTCAGAGACTCAACATTGGACGCTGCCCGAGGAAGGCTGCCAAGCTTGAAACATGTTGCAATTCTAGAGAACGTAGCTGCCTGCCCAAACCTTTTGGTGTTTACTTTGCCTTTTGAGCTTCTTAAACATATTTCACCTCATTGCGTCAGACATTGCAATACGTCCTTTACGTTAGACCATTGTTCCACAGACACACTGTGTAATGCAAAAACAATTCTATGGTTGTAATGGTTAATTTAAGCAAAGTTCCATCTCATACAGATGCCTTAATAGCACTTAAACGGGTGCCTCTGATAGAAATTAAAGAGGAGATACAGTAGTGTAGCAATGAAGAAGATGGACCTCTTTCTCAGCATCAAGGACTCATATAGGGACCCCTGCGAGAGGTCGTCCAATATTAGGGGTTGGAATATACTGTATATATTTTTTAAGATTACTTTTGGGCCTTTATTGGCAGGACAGCTGAAGTAATGGAAAGGTTAGAGTCAAACCTGGGCCAGCTGCGGCGAGGAGTAAACCTCTATATATGGGCGCCTGCTTTTGAATAGTTGGAATATATTTAATATAGAGGAAAAAAGAAAAATATTTTCTTTTTTTCATGTGAAATACTGGATAGTTTTAACTCAGTTATTTTTATGAAAAGCTTATTTTTAATCTTGCTGCACTTCAGCGGCCGCTATGTTGGATGTAAATAAAAAGCAGCTTGCTGTTGCTTCTCTATCGTCATTGTGTTATCAAACCAGCCAATGGCGGACCAAGTCGATAAGCCAGTTTGTGATTGGTCCCCACAAATTTGTAACATAAGACGGATAGAAAAATGTACAGGTTTCCAGCCTGAGCTGCAGGGAGAAATCAAATTGCCGACAGATCGGGCTGGGTTTACTGAGTCTTGGGCTGAGGTCAATGACAGGCCAGGGAAGTTAGAAAGTAGTGAAAGGCGGATCAAGGGAAAATTCAGACTAGATCAGGTTTGCGGGGCAGTAACTTAAATGGCCCCTTTGTGTAACGTCCTGTGGCGTTCTTTAACCCTCAAAGTAGCTCATGTAGACTCTATATTTCACAATTAGAGTTTTACATTGGATTGTTTTATGATCTCAAGATTTGCAAGCACAATTGAAGGCAGCTTTCATTAAGAAAGAGACAAAGGAAGGAGTGTGTGTGTGTGTGTGTGTGTGTGTGTGTCACCTCTTACACAAACTCCTGGGAAGTTTGGTGTTGGGTGTTTAGTTTTTGACCCTGATAGTTTTGGGTTTTTATGCCGGACCAATAGAGGACTGATACAGGTTTCTGAACAAGGCTTAACACGTTATTGGCCTTGGTCTTTTCACATGATTTGTTGATAACAAGAAAAAAAGAAAATATTATTTGATCCTTTAAGGAGTCACCAGCCGAAAAAGTTTGGAACCATTGTCTTACACTATGCTTTAGGAAAATAAGATCATAAAGGGAGTAAAAAGGGGAAGAGGGTACATACAGCCATGATGTAGTCTCTGGGGACTTAATCCTCTCTGGATTGTAATCTACTCTAGTATATTAACGAAGAAAGCAGCAGCTCCCAGGGAACAGCTCCTCCCACTGCCTGTGTAAGTGAAGCGAGGCGAAAATCAGGCCTGGCCGTGTGTTGGGAGGGAAGCTGGAAGGCTGGCAGTGCTTTGTTACACTGGAAGACAAATAACACTGAGATACTTCAGTAGCTCTGCTCCCACATGGCCGACTCTGCATGTGCATGGCTAGGCTCAAATAACTGCAACAGATGGCGAGGTCAGCACAGACTGACATACTTCTCCTAATTAGACTTTCTCTAGCTATTGAAGCTTCAGCGTGAACTACCACTCACATCTGATCACCTACAGATTTCATACAAAGCACTCGTTTGCTGCATTCATAAAATCCATTTATATGTCATTTTGAAAAAGTATGCCAGAGAAATGTGGAAGGGGAAAAAATAACCTCCAAATGGAACATACAGTAATTCAGTAGTGACTTTGATGTATCCCATCTTGATTCCATTAGCATTAACTATTTTTCAGGTCATTCCCCTTCCTAAAGTTATATTACTGTCCCAAGTGCATGATGCAAAGCTTGCTTCTCCTTCATTGATTTCTCCATAAGGATGTTGATTATGAGCCATAGTGTATAAACCATCTCAGGTAGACTGGCCACGAGCTATGCAGTTGTGAAACAAAAGTTTCTGCTTCCGAAGAAGTGTATGAAATCAACCTTGTTTTAAGAAAAACACGTTTTATCCACGATCTTATGGAGAAAAACTACAGTACCCACAATCCTAAGCCAGAGATGTCAAAAGTACTCCCTTCCAGTACTCAAGTAGAATTACAGATACTTGTGTTAAAAAAATACTATACTAAAAGTAGAAGTACTGATTTAACTTTACTTTACTCAAATAAAAGTAACAATGTAAAGGCATGGAAATTTACTTAAAATATAAAAGTAGACTTGCGAATGATAACAATTTTTTGGAGTGCAAGCTGGACATGGAAAACAGACTGTTTATGCCATTGGCTCTATTTTAAATGGATGTCTGCCAACAGGTCTAAAACATCACATATCTGATTATTGTGACAGAGACTGGTACCCCAGGTTAATAATATTCTGATTAAGTAGCAAGATATGAAATCCGTTGTGATCCTGTGAGAATTCACAGATCCAGTTTCTCCTTGGGTGTGCTCAAATATGGCTTCTGGAAAGAAAATGAAGGATAAAATATGAATTACTAAACAGACGTTAATGAAGAAGTTCCTCATACTTTTAGAGTCACACAGCACATTGGCCAGGATTCATTCTTGACGCCTACTATCTCAAACTTCTCTCTCAGATAAGAACAAGGATGATTGGGAATCTGTCGAGCCGTCTTGTAGATGTGCAACGTACAGTAGCCTACTGATTATTCCCATCAAATTAGACTGAATTTGGTATTGACAATAATAACAGTAACTCCTGTGAAATGATTTGAAACTTGTTAGTGAGGACTAGATTAGAGCCGTTGTAAACAGGGACTGTGAGGTTCCTTTTCAGAAAAACTATCTATTAAAGGCAGTGGCTTATGGAACACGCTTCCGTCCCACTTCGGCCTCCTTTAAGAGCCAGGTAAAGCTGTGGCTTAGAGCTAACCAAACGTGTAACCACCGCTTACTTGTGTTTCCATTTTTCTACTAATGAATTGTCCTGTTTTTTCTTTTTTTCTGCTTGTTTTTATATACTAAATGCTACTATCCTATGTCTTTTGTAATGTAACTCCAACCTGCCTATTGGACCGCAGATGGAAATTAGCCCTTGGGCTACAATCCGGCACAATTACTGTATGTGTCCTGTTGTGGTTGTTCATTAATGTGCATTGTCCTAAATTAATTAAATAAAAGAAATAAAATAGATTAGGAATGTATGTAAAGCTGATTCTGGTTTCCTACTTGGCGCCAGGTGTGTCTGTTAAAACACCGATGGAGACAACCTCTCTCTGTTGATGCTTTATTACAATCAAGCAACAGTAGACATGGGCGTGGCTCTGCTAAGGCTGTGTTTGGGTCTGCAAAGAAATAAATAACATTGGTGAGGCTTCCATATACAATGCATAGGAATATGCTAGCAAGTAATAACAATAAACCCACTATTAATTACATTATCGTTATGCAGTGTAACTACTTCAGCATGTCAATAATGCACCTTAAATACAAACGTGAGCAAGGACGTTCAACAATAGTCATATCGAATCAACAGCCAGGTGCAACCTAGCTAACAGGGGAAGAACACAAAACAACAAAATAACTAGCTTACTTTTAAATTTGCAAGAACTATAGACCAATACAACAAAAGGCATAAATGAACTGACAACATAAGTTATACAACTTACAGCTTCTGCCACTGAAGTCTTCGATAGTTTCTGCACACCTTTGCCTTTTTAGCTGTTTTTTTTACAGGTTTTTTGTGCCAAATCAAATGATTTATGCTCACTATTCAGCTCATAGCTGGTTGGCTTTGTTCCAGACTTAAAACTCCCTACATCAGCAATTTTCAAAACGTCAATGAAACAATTGAATGGAGAAAAAAAACTCTGGAACCAGAGCCGTTAAACAAAAAAAAAATTAGCAGTCACTGTTGAGCTCTGTTACTGCCAAAAATAACCCGCTCATTGCATCAGGCATCATCTTCACCTGAGAGATTTAAGGCCTGGAGGGAATATCCTAGATGTTGAAAATGCATAGTGGTGAGAATGAAGGAGCAAAACAGCTAATTACTGTAAAAACTGTTGGGACTGCTAGTCACAGTGGCTCTTTTTCTGCTCAGTTGGATCCATTTTCAAGTGAAGGGCTTACAGCCCTCAGCAATAAAAAAGACCACACGCCACGCTTGGGGACAACAATGGAGCAACACCCACGTACATTTAAAAGGTTTCTAGCTGAGTCACTGCCATTACGCTGATACAGCTTTGAGCTAAGGCATGATCACCTGGCTTTGACCACTTTACATTTATTGTCCAGTCTGTTGTTACCCACATCAAAACTACACACATTAAAGCCACAAGAAAATACAAGTCATTCCATGGTAAGCAGAAGCTGTCAATGCAGGGAATAATATGTCATAAATCAAAGTAACAACGAATAAGACACTGCCAAATGTCTACTTTCTGCTCTTTATAATTATATGGCTTTATGTTTAAGTGATTCAACCCATGGCCACTTCAATTTAGTTTCATAACTACTCTTCAACATTCCCACTGACAGGTGTGTCTTTCCCTACTCGATAAAAAGGCTGTCCCCACTCAGTAACTGAAGTACTATGAATTTCAATTTCTCCTGAGATAAAGAGAAAAACTGGCTAGGTAATGAGCTTCTGCTGTAAGTGAACAATGCAATAGAAAGAAAGAAGTTAAGAAAACATAAAAAGAAACAGCACTAAAAGACATAATTTGACATTTTAGTATAAGTGTTAATTTGCTATCTGACGGAGAGTTATAGAGGCAGATCAATATCACCTTTATGTCTGTTAAATATGAAACTACAACATTAGCCCGTTAGTTTAGCTAAGCATACAGTAAAGACTGGAATGGCTAACCTGGTTCTGTCAAAAGGGAACAAAATCAGTACCTCTAAAAATCCCTGATTAACCAGTTCAATCTCTACAAAAAGTGGAAAGACGTCAATTTGCTATTCTGCCCTGTCTTTGTGCTAAACTAAGCTAACAGGCTGCAGCTTTGTATTTAACATTAGGATCTGAGGGAGTAATTGATCTTCTCATCTACTGTATTTCTCTGCTAGAAAGCAAAATGTCAAACTATTCCTTTAAGGGCAGTGTTTGACTTCTGATCTCTGGAAGGTGCAGTATAAAGGCAGTGCTTCAGACACTTGTACCATTGCCAATGACTGCAAAAGACTTTTAAAGACATGCAAGACGTGGCCAGGTTTGCTCAGATGGTAGAACAGGCGCACACATACACAGATTACTCGCGAATGCCGTGGCCGCGGGTTCAACTCCGACCTGCGACCCTTTGCTGCACGTCATTCCCCCTCTCTCTCCCCTTTCAGGTCTTCATCTGTCCTGTGAAATAAAATGGCCTAAAATGGCCAAAAAGTTCTGTCAAAAAAAATGAAGAGAATAGGATAATTAACCTAGCGAGAGATACTGTAATTATACAATATAAGGAAACATGTAAAAACCATGTACTATAACTTAAAACTGGGCATGATAGATCATTATTAGTTTTTACTAGCAATATTTGTGAGATAAATCCAAGGGGAGAAAATGAAGCTCAGCGATATCAATGTATTAGTTTTTAGTAGCTCAGTTATTATAAATGTAACATAAGTCTACATTATAGTATTGTGGTTGAAACATGTTCAAAACAGAATATGTTTTGACTAAATGTGGGGGTTTGAATATTACTGTATGCTTAGATTGCCGACCCAGAACATATGATCAGTTACATGCACACATATTCACTGAATAAGTGAGCACTGCAGATGTAAAGTAACATTTCCTCTGATAGGGATCCAGCTGGCAGGATAGTCCCTGTTTTGCTCCCCTGGCGTCCTTTGTTCCCCCTCTGCAGAGATGTGACACTGTCTAAAGCTGATGGATGAGTGTCTCTGTATTCTTCATTAAGAGGCTTGGCTCCTCCAACGGCTACTTAAATCACTGGGGTTACCTCGCCTCAGCATTTCTCTGCTTGCGGCGCTGCTAAGGTAAAAATGATTGCTTTATCATTTTTGATACATCTGCTGCAGCATGTTTCTGTCAATACTGTCTTTTCCAGTGACCTGCATCAGCATGCCGTCATGCTAGAATGGTTCGAGACAATGAAATGCACATTACCAAAGCTAATTATGCCACATTACTGTTTTGATTATTCTAGTCTGGGATAGAGAAGGAAACTTGCACTGTAATGGTATTCATTTGTTTTGGTTTGTGGCCAAAAAGTTGTCCTCAGTTACTCTCCGTCTTCACACCCAATGAGATATCTCTTTTTCCAATAAAGCACAGTGATACATCCAAATGTATGGAACCATCCAGGAGAGGGAATTGCACATTGAGGCCCCAAATTTAAATAATCTCCAATTTCATGCAATCAGTAAATGCAAGAAACCAGAAATAGAAAATATAGTGCATTTCTTTCCTTTAATCACAGACACAAAACTATCAGGAATAAGATGCAGAACATATTCTCAGCCCAGATTGACTTTCTGGCTATAATCTTTGCAGTGGTTTATAACCTTATACAACAGAAGGACAATACAGTACCTGACAGTCACATACAACTTAAAGAAGCTGCATTCAGAATGAAGTAAACATGACAATTGCTATTTTATCAGACCCTCTAAATATCTAAAGTTCCTAAAAAAATAAAAATTTGTTTTTCAGCCCAAGAGGTTGTCGCTTGATGTAATGTGGTATTGTGTCTCACTGAGTAGAGACTCAGTAGTTGATCTGCATATACAATGTGACCGGGTGGACTGAGTATTAATATTGTTTGTGCTTTTGAGGAGTAGTGTGTTGGTGTGAAGTTGCGGACACGAGAGAGCAGGTCGTGACAGAGATGAGCTTATTGACTGTCACTGTGGTTGATCTGAGGGACAGATAAGATCACTAAGCCCCGACATCGCTGCTGCTTCCTTGGCTATCAATCTAACCGGCTCTGTCCAACTGTGTCTGTCAGGGTGGGTGTCAAAAATGTACGTTCTGGCTCGCCTGCCAAGAGCTAGTACGCTGAAATAAAAAGGAATAATAATTAATTAATTTTAATTTTTCGATACAATGTTCTCTACAGAATCAAATACTGTTAAAAAAGAAACCAGATCAATTCACTGAATCAAGTAAGGAATCATAAAGGCCTCTGTAAAGGGAATAACATTAAATATTAACTAATGCTTGCTTAATTCTAGGAGAAAAAAATATGCATGCTTTGCCAGTCAGTCTGACACTTGGCCTTTATATTAATACAAATAATAATGACAAACATATTGTTATTTATCACAGAGATTAATATGTTAAAGTGTTTTTGCTTTCTCCTAGCATTTTTTCAAAAATTATTCACATATTCTTTATGTATCTTTATATGATTTCCTGTCCAACAAGAATTTCTGTTGGAAAATATCAAAGCCACTGATAATTTTGCATGATGGTAACACTCGCCTGGCTGGGGGGGACTGCAATCGCATCGTTCCATTTGACCCTAAAATCTTTGCTGTGTACTTTCAGCCTCATAGAAGACTTGGATGCTGTGTAATTTTACCAAGATCATATCTTGGTTTTTAATCACAGACCAAAATTAGACATTAAGCAGTCAATAAATGGGTGATAAAACTAAACATTCACCACGCAGCAAGCAGTCGACGTCAACCCCAATTAATTTCCTGAGTGTGTGTATAGTTTGCATTAATTTTCATTTAGTGGGTGGGGTGCAATCGAGACAAGTGAGGCACATAGGAGTAAAATTCTGTCAAAGTCACTGTGGTAAATGGGGGGGGGGGGGGGGGGGGGGGGGGGGGGGGTCTGATGTCCGTGTCACAGAGAACTCTGACAGCACGGCGACAACAAAAGAAAGCTAATGACTGTGGAGATCAACTCATGCCACTAAAAATAATATACTAAACTTAATCAACAGCATCAATAAAAATACAAATTAACTAACATTAATAAGCACCAAACTCTGCATTTCAAACAGTAAACTTATATTAAAAATATAAAAAATGAAAAAATGTATTAATCTAAAGAAGGTGATAATAGTTTAGCAGTTTTTAAAGAGCGTGTTGAAAATGGGGAACCAACACAATGACTTTCAAAGCAATCACATATAAATAATGTATACAGAAGCAACAATAATGGAAAGTGAACAGATAAGAAGAACTCTAAATTCAGAGGCCAGAGTGTGTCTGAGAGGCTGATTCAGAGACAGCTTGAATACCAGCAGCCTTCTCCAGCAGCTGAATGTAAGCTGGGTTATAAATGTGAGACAGTAACTCAACAGTAACTTCACTAAGTCGACCGTCATCAGAGCGTCTTCACAGAGAGTGATGTTTCACCTATCCCTTCATTCAGAGAAAATATTAAATAAATCCACCGCTAACTAGTGACAGAAATAAAGACAGTGTTTCCTTTTCTATTAATTAAACTAGTAAATTACAAAATAATTCGATGACCATTTATCCTACTTTTCTGTTGTACTTTAACGTTGTTTGTTTTTTATCAAAAGTTAGAATTGTGGTGGCAGCAGCAATTCCCATCTGAAGTGAATGCAGCATAAAATCCTGTATATAAAGAATTTGTAGTCTGTCACAGAACATTTGCTTTGGTGTAAAGGTCAAGTGTAAATCATTTCTGACAGAAGACTAAGCTACACATAGTTGGTGCAACAGCCTGGAGAAAGTGCGGTTTCTAAAGTCACTAAACCAGAGAACTGTCCAAGGTGCTGATTCTAAAGTAACTAAACCAGAGAACTGTCCAAGGTCCTGATTCTAAAGTAACTAACCAGAGAATTGTCCAAGGTGCTGATTCTAAAGTAACTAAACCAGAGAACTGTCCAAGGTGCTGATTCTAAAGTAACTTAACCAGAGAAATGTCCAAGGGGCTGATTCTGAAGTAACTAAATCAGAGAACTGTCCAAGGTGCTGATTCTAAAGTAACTAACCAGAGAACTGTCCAAGGTGCTGATTCTAAAGTAACTAACCAGAGCACTGTCCAAGGTGCTGATTCTAAAGTAACTAACCAGAAAACTGTCCAAGGTGCTGATTCTGAAGTAACTAAATCAGAGAACTGTCCAATGTGCTGATTCTAAAGTAACTAAACCAGAGAGCTGTCCAAGGTGCTGATTCTAAAGTATCTAAACCAGAGAACTGTCCAAGGTGCTGATTATAAAGTCACTAAACCAGAGAAATGTCCAGGGGGCTGATTCTGAGGTAGCTAAACCAGAGAAATGTCCAAGGTGCTGACTCTTAAATAACTAAACCAGAGAACTGTTCAAGGTGCTGATTCTAAAGTAACTGTCCAATGTGCTGATTCTAAAGTAACTAAACCAGAGAGCTGTCCAAGGTGCTGATTCTAAAGTATCTAAACCAGAGAAATGTTCAGGGGGCTGATTCTGAGGTAGCTAAACCAGAGAAATGTCCAAGGTGCTGATTCTAAAATAACTAAACCAGAGAACTGTTCAAGGTGCTGATTCTAAAGTAACTAATCTAAGCTGATTCTGAGGATGTGGACCAGAAAGCTGTCAGTCAGTGAGTTTACATGCACAGCAGTAACCGGGCTATGGTGGGGTATGGTCTAAACCTGCCTAAGTGAATAACCGGGTTCTACCAGTTCTCCCGGTACACATGAGCAGTGAAGAACGGGTAGAATGACAGGAATAACTTTACCTCCGATACCTTAGGTGGCGCTCTGCCAAAACACAAAGCTTCTTCTTCTGGTTGACTTATGTCCAAATTACACAGAGCGATCACTAACTCCACTTTTTTGCTAAGACACAGCAGCGACAGCCCCGGAGATGGACAATCTGCCTAGCCATATCCCGATGTCCGCTGCTGCAACCTTCGGGGAGTAAAACAGACGGACCGCAGACTCTTTCCTGGCAATGGCCCGCCAATTTGGGTAATGCTGTTTTGTTGTGTGGTGACATACTACTCACAACTCACTGATGGATTATGTATGCCTTGATTCCACAAAAAAAGAGCCTGCTCCAGCACAATCTAGTATGGCCCGATAGTCCCACACAGACACAAAAACATTTACATTAATACCACTGCCTACAGCAGGCAAGAGAAAATAATTTAAATTTAAGTGTACATTAAATTCAGGACTTTTTAATACTTCCTCCGGCCTTTGTTGAGAAAACTGAATGTTGTAAAGAGTTTTAAAGCTCTGTATTATGACAATCGATGGCAGCTGCTTACAACCAACAGACAGAGGGAAACATGACTCAGTTTTGTAGTGTCCTCACAGTAACAGCAATGGCAACGGAAATATGGTTAGAAATCATAAAGTAGCACCTTTTTTTGAAAAAGCACATTTCTTTCTAATATTACTTAAATCATCTCTGAATTGAGCGGGTAGTTCCAACTTATTTAACAAATGTTCCAGCTGAGCTGGACGGATTGAACCAGTTTCTCAGTAAGTTTAACTTCAGTCTTGAACTAACAAAAATACACGGGGAATTACTTAGAGAGATAGTCCAGAACTAGACAGCTATGGGAGGATTTTAGACCCATATGTTACAGTCAAGCTATGTTGAGAGTCTATTTACATAAAGACAGGTTCGGGGTGATGCAGGCAGGTCAATAGTTCAGTCTAGAGCTGATTGTTTACACCTGGTGAGTCACCTTACACTGTGTGCAGACAAGAACAGGTAGACATGTTTCCGTGTTAGTTTAAACTCCGCTGTCTGTTTGTTGCTGTAGGAGTGCATTCCACACTGTTTATTCCTTGTCTGCTCATTGTGCAGCAGCTGTTGAGCTTCATTTTCTGAACACACAACATACTTAAGCAGAAAAGTATAGTGAGTTTCCATCAATGCTTATTTTTAGTCTAAAAAAAAGAACCAACTGCCAACTAACTGACTGCTCTTATTAGAAAGAAAACACTAACACTAATGAGGAGTCTGAAGCATATTTAGTTTCTAGGTTTAACCCCACAGATGCATGGAAGTCTATATCAAACAACATAAAAATATGTATCTTTAAGTCTGTATTTAAATGTTATGACAGGACCTGAAGCCTGCAGCAAATGCTCAACAGCCGACAGACTAAACTGAAGCAATTATCCCGGGGATATGAGCTATAATTACTTCATGGCACTCAGAGAGCTAGATTAATCACATTTAGTTGCCCCTGCTGATAAAGGTGACGTAACAGTGTGTTTCGCATGACAAATTAGTAACAGGGTCAATATTTATAAAGAACGTGTTGGACAAAAGGTACTGATCAGGGGCGAGCGGAACAAATATTTTTAACTTGCTGAAATGGTGCCCACTGATTGCAGATTTTTTTGTTGGCAACAGTGACGGCCTCTGGACTGACATTGCCCGTACACAACGTAATTGATTTAAAAAGTGTTTGAAGAGCATGACAGTGATGAAGAGGATATGCCAAACTCCACTCGACAGCCGTTATGATGCCGCTAGCATTTACGAGAGGCTCTGAAGTAGTGTCAGAGATTGTGTTTTAAACTTTAGTCATGATGACTTAATGGGAATATCAAGAGAATTTAAGAATGGGGTGAAACTTTGCTAAAGATCCTGCATTAGTGAGGAAACTAATTGTGCTGTTGTGTTTTTATTTTGGCAATAAAAACACTATAGAAGGGTTTAATGACACACGTGTAACCACATTTCCATCCGACTTGGGAGGTATCAAGGTGACTGTCTAATTCACATTCATTCCCTTATGAAGGGCGTGTATACTGTATTAGTAGCTCTGGTCTTGCCCTTATAGCTGCTGTGGATCAGACCAACAGTCAGTGGAGGTTTAGCACTTCTAATCTACTACTTTTGCTGTGTTGATGTACTTTTGATTACAAACTGTTCCTCTTTGAAAAGCTGTGTTTGGAAAAGTTTTTACAAAATGCATAAAGCAGACCGACATGAAATTCTTCCTCACTGTCATGGCCTGAAAGGGAGTGTTTGTCAACACTGCGCTCCTGCTATTGCTTGCATCCTCACCAACCTCGTTTCTGATCCCTGGAGTTTGCTGCTTGACTAACAGCCAATCGATTGTATTTAATTACTTCTTCCTGTTGCCATTTTCAATATCTGCCAGCAAATTGCTTCACTTCATAATGCTTTCATACATTCAAATTGACTTGTAATCAACATAGGTAGTGTGGCTCTCTATTATGTGTTAGTAGGTGTTAGTGGAAGCATATAATCCTCTACTTTCTCTCCTTCAATGCAATGTCATGATGCACTGATAGTTTGCAAAGTAATAATCTCTTAAGTCTTAATATTTCAATTTCACAGATGTCACTATGAAGCACCAGGCAGCAACAAGAAACTGGCTGTACAGCTCCAGCCTCTATTGACTACCTATAAAGTCTATAAAAGACTAGGGCAAGACGGGACAAGGCAGCAGCAGAACCCAACAAGGTTTAATTTCACACATCACTGACCAATTCACAGTGACATTAAACAAAATATATCCACAACAAATGCAGCAGGGGTCGGCGAGGCTGCACATGATCCATCTGTGCCCTCAAAAAGTCATACTTACACAACAGATGGGGCTGAGTGAATACTATGGTCAATGTCTACATCTCTGATCTAGGAGAGCATGAAGTGTTCACCAGGGCATGCAGAGGCAAACCATTCAACGTTATGTAATTGCTAAAAAATAAAATACCTGATAACTCTCTCTGTTACTGTGATGCAGAAATATTTTCCTTTTCACATTTAACACCATTATCGCTGCAGTGCCAGATTCACGGTCAATTACACATTAGTCTCGCATTGCCAGTCCTTCCTCCACAGCGCTGTGGGGGAGGGTCTGGCTAGTCAACACCACATTCTGGGATGGGAGAGAAATGTGATCTGGTTTATTGGCATTTCTTTAAACCAATCACAATCGAAGTGGGTAGGAGCCCCGGGGCCGCTGCAAAATAGCCCCAGGAAGGAACTTGGGTACGTTTCAAAACTCATATTGGACAGATAGTGTAGCTAGCTGTCTGGATTTACCCCGCAGAGATCTGAGGAGCAGTTAACCATTGTCCTCATAAATCCACTGGAGTTTAAAATTCCAACACAAAGAAAGCGTAAGGCAACGGACACCTGACTGAAAAGAATAACATGAGTCGGAATTTTCAACACAGAACGGAACAAAGTAATGCCGGAAGTGGAAGGTCGAGGATATGGAGTAATTACACACAGACACTGACATGCCACTTCAGAGGCTGATATTTCCCCAAAGACTTCATTGTCTTTCTTTAAATAATAACAAATGGTAGTCCCATTTTACCATTAATTTTCATGGCAAGAGGAATAACTACTTCAGTGCCTTTAGGTTATTTCATAATATAAAAAACACCTAAAAACAAAAGTAATGAAACAATCTATTTACCAGGCTAAAAGTAAAGCTTTTTTTTTAAATGAGGACATCCAAAACCAACTTGACTGTTAAAACAGATGACTAGTTTAGTAAGCACATAATATAGTGATGACAACACAATCTCACCTCAAAGACTTCATGGAGTTTATTCAGTTGTTTTCTAAGCTAATACAGTTATTTTTTCTTCTGAGCAAAACGAGATATTTTCAACTCAGGAAAGTAAGATTGTTCAGTGTGGTTTCCAAGGTCGAGAATGAAATTTGAACTTCACACTAAATAATCCTTTAAGCATTTTACATGCTAGTAAAATCACTGAGGGTCAAGAATGTCTTGATGTCCAACAAATATATATCCCACCAGTGAAATTATTGCAGCTTGAGCCGTAGCACCTGATGTACAATAATCAGGCCCACTTATACACCCACCAGATGATGCTCAACAGTTGCATCAGAGACAGAGCGGAGAAGGAATGTGAAATGCTGAGGTCTGTAAGTCAACAAGGTTGGCCTGAACGAGATGGAATGAGTGTCTATTATCTTCCTTAAATTGGGTATTGACACAACCTTCTGCCAAAATAAATGTACTTCCTAATGATTCAAATAGTCATCACTCATTGTGAAGAGGAATCCCATAATATTTGCACACTTACAAATAAAGATGTACAAATGCCATTGAGACACACACACACACATACACACACGAACTCTCTCTGAAGCCAAATACTAATACTAATTCTTGAAATAACTGTCAGGATATGGGACAGCCGGTGGTTT
Source organism: Etheostoma cragini (assembly GCF_013103735.1). Taxonomy (NCBI): domain Eukaryota; kingdom Metazoa; phylum Chordata; class Actinopteri; order Perciformes; family Percidae; genus Etheostoma; species Etheostoma cragini. The sequence goes on from NC_048421.1 coordinate 15,783,706, forward strand.
TCCTGCAACATAACAAACACCTTTCCTACACTCAGAGAAAGTCACACACACACACACACACACACATACTGTTCAAACACAAAGACAGATGTAGAGGGATGGGAGGAGGGTTTGTCATTATCACTCTGCACTCACAGAACAGCACTCAGCACAACTTTCTAACTCCCATTCAAGATGGAGAAATTGCATTTCTGTTGGATGAGGTACAAATGCACTCCTACATGTTTAAGTGCCACCCTTTGGGAACTCATACAAGGCATTTCGAGTACATTTGGAGCTAAGATAGCTCATGTGTGACTGTGGAGAAAGGGAAAGGCAAGATAAACCACTGGAGGGAAAGTCAATAACATGAGCTTCCAAAGCTTTTGCAGGCAGAAGCTCGCCCCGGTCTTCACACCAGAATCTAGTCACAACTGATCTGTCTGACGCCAGCTGACTAACTATCCAGTCTAATCCACAAAGCACTTCAAAGCAGATGATGGCCTTGCTCTAAACTCGGTTTTCTGTGAAACTCATTTACACTGATTTTGAAGCAGAATATACTTAGTCTGAAACATTCGTCTCATGTGATTTGGTTTTAAAAAAGCTTTACTTATTTTGCTTTGATGTTTGATAAATTAGGGGAAATTACCATAGAGAGTCGGAAATATGCCTCATGCATAACACTAATAACCGATTGAAGCCAAGTGAAGATAGCCTGTATCGTGTTGGGCTAACTATAAAAAAAAATAAATCCCTGGAAATTACATGTCATATCATTTTTGAGGACTAGATATATATACATATAAATGTCTGGATGTAGAGTTACTCTGGAAACCTAATTTCTCCGCGAAGCAAAGGGCAAAGGGGTACTTTATAACCACATCTTCTGCAATAGTTAGTTAAATAAGAGCTGGCCCTGAGCTTTTATCAGGCCCGTACTGTGGTAAAACACCATTGAGGATAAACAGTAACACTGTTCAGCAGAAGATTTTTGCAGGTGAATATGAATACATCAACCAGAGTGCCAATGGGAATCCATCCAGCAGTGTCCCCTGACCCTTTATTTTCTACATCACAACACAATGAAGATCTATGCAAGTTTCACACAGGTTATACTAGGCCTTTCTGAGTTTCTATCTCTTCAGCAACAGTGATTCAGTTTGAGGTATTAGCCTCAAAATTGTCCAGTAAGCCCAGGGGTTAAACCAATGCTTGGCTGTTTACTCACATACACGTTCTGGCAGCAAGCATCCTGATATCTTTACTACAGAAATGAATCTATAGTCTAATCTGTCAAGATTTACAGGCAGGTCACAGCATGTGAGAGGATGGTATTTTGTGGTCCCAAAATCGACCAATTTTAAGGGCTTAACAGGAGAGTGAGGGACTATGGGAGAGATAGACTGAATCTAAAAGCTTTGGCAATAACCAAAAAGCATATTGAAAATGGACTGTCTCTGAAATAGCAACATTAAATTATGTTTTATATTATTTTGTGTTATTATTTGTATTTTACGGTAATAAACGGTATATCTGCCCAACCTTTGAAGAGACTTTATTCAAAAACTGGTGCTGGAAAGAGAGAAGTTGTCATTAGATCAGGGTCTTCTTATATTCAGTCTGAGGACTATGACAGCAGCTGTCAACATGCCTGCAATATTAACCGAACTATAGCTGTTTAGTCTTACAACCCACAAGGATGCAATAGGTGGATGCCATGTTTTGTCATCCACCTATTGCATCCTTCTGGGTTGATTGAAAGGAAACATATGGAAGCGTGAGAATACCACGGCCACCTGTGTAAAAGAAAACAGACTTTATGCATAACCTGGAACACAGCACATATGTTCGTGTTTAAATGTTCAATAAGCCCTCTGCATATTTATTTTCTAATGGATTATTTTAAACAGTTCCTCAGTGCAAACATCCTCAGTGGTGGTCTTTGTTTAACTCAAAATCACTTGACTTAATTACAAAATGCCATCTGTTTGCAGTGATCAAACATATATTCTGATGTGATCAGCCTTTCAGTGCACATAGACCTATCAGAATAAAAACATATTTTTCAAATAAAGAGCTTCTGTGGCCTGCGGGAAATGGAAGGGAGCCAGATTAGTCAAACATTTATGCAAGGTCCGGTACATTTCAGTGGCCCGTTAACCCTTTTGGAATAATGTGGATTACGGTGCCATGTTTTTTTTCTGAAAACTGGCAGGAACATGTTCAATATCTCTCTGACTCAAACCAGAAGAAACTTTGTTAACTTGGCAAATCGCCAAATCCGTTCCACAGAAATGTAAGGTGGTAGCCCGGAAATCCAGACCCTAATCTGAAAGATTGAGGGCAACCAATCACAACAACACACAAGGTGATGTATCCAGAGCCCCATACGCTTGGCTACCAGCGGAGATAACTGGTAGATTAAACTGTCCTCATCTGTTTAGCTCGCCTCTGACCCGCCTACATCAGATACACCGATGTGATTGGTGCAGCTCGACTACAACGGTATAGTTAATGAGCAGCATTACTCACTGCCAGAGTAACTCGCTGAGAAAATTCAAATTGTTCTCTTGCAAGAACTCTGGATTTCCAGGGTATTAAGGAGGGTGAAAAGGGAAAAAAGAAGGATGAAGGAGAAATAGACAGTGATCTGCTCTGGTTGTGCCTCTTTAAACAAAAAAAATAAATCAGGAATACATTGCATAAAATAAATTGGATTGCCTTCTTGATTCTAGATCTTTAACAATTCATTTTCTGTCCATTTGTATATAGATTCAGTCAGCGGTGTAGTTTGATTGTTACGCTGCCCTGCGGCAGTGAAGGAACCCATCTAAAGTAACAGGCTGGGCATACATGTGTGCCGTGCAGTAACTTTGACATCTGGTAAGATAAAAATCCAGCTAACACAACACAGTGCCATGGTTTGGGTATTCGCGCTGGCTAACATGATGGCCACTGACCTGACAGTGGATGAAAGCCTTGGGGCTGGAATCAAGTAAACACCCCCGCTCGCCCTCATTATGTAGAGCTGTCAGCATAGACCTCAGCTCACTTATACAGTACTGCAGAGGAAGCAGGCAGTAAGCTATTTGTCCTTAGAAATGCCCCAGAAAGACATACGAGATACAATGTTTAATCTTCCAGCCTCCTCATCCTTTCCTCATTTCACTATGGACAGTCTCATTAATTTAATTTGTTCACCCCATGTCTAGGGAGATTTTACGTACTACATTGGCAGTGTTCAAATTAAAGCTTTCAGCAAAATACCAAACCCCATTCTCCAAGAGGCAGACGTTCTTCTGAAAGATTTAAAGATACAATATCCATGGTAACTTTGATTGTGAGGCTAATTAAATCTTAAGAGGGAACAATGCCCACATTTCCACCAAAGATATTGATGGAAAAATAGATCCAAATAACATTTAAATAACATTTGCCTCTTGGTTATATGGTTAATCTTTTTATATTGTGACTAGAGGTAGGAAAATAATGAATATAATTCAATGGATGTCAAAGAAAATGTTTGAAGGCAAATGGTATTACTTTAGCTTCCAGATAGAATTAATTACCAATGTGAATTTTACATCAGGAAAGAAATGGAACATGGAATGAAACAGATTATAAATAAGAAGTGAGCATAAACTCATCAAAATACTTTCAACACTACTATTATAATTTATTTGACAAAAACAAATCCTGATGGCGGAGCCATAACTGTCTGAATTTGAAAAGATTAAAAATATTTTTATCAACTGGTGGTTGAAGGTAAATTCAATAATAATAGTTATTGTGAGATGTGTTTCAACAACTTCGACAAAGCTACTAAGTGGACCGTTGAGAAAAGTTTTAGATTGTTATGTTGAAATCACTTTTTTCTTTTATGACTAAGTTTCTGGATTGGAACCTGATCTTGATACTCCTACTTATAGCATTTGTGTGTGTATATATATATATATATATATATATATATATATATATATATATATATATATATATATATATGTATTACAGACAAATGGTTACCAATTGCCGTCTCTTATGACAGATTGTTATCAGACATAATTTCCCATTGTTCGCCAAGCTTCAACAGGTGACCATGGAAACATAGTTGAGTTCACCGGGGTTCAGGTACGGCTTGGTGATCAAGGGATTCAGCACATGTTGTAGCGTGTTAGTAGCCAGTACAGCTATGAGGCTTACAGGTAATTAACTATACCTAGGGATGCAGTGATTAAACATTTCTGCTACAGCGAGTGTTAAATGATTGCATGTTATGTGTAGCAGTGTGTGCAGTTCTTATTAAACCTCCTTACAACATTACCGCTTTCGTGCATACACACGCTACACACATGAAAACAGACAGGAAAACAGCCAGCGCCGCCCCCTGACCTCAGGTCAGCTGCAGCTTCAATGGGGAACTCAACCCGTGTTGGTAAGCTTGCTAGCGACTTTTTTGTTTGTTACTGTTTTTGTTAGGGTTGCTTACTTACTTCTCTTCATCGCCTATGGGACATACGGCTGCAAAGAGATCTCTCCATCCCATGTATTCCTTGGCAACATGCTGTGAATCTCCCTGTGACAGGTGTAGGCCTGTCACGATAACAGTGTTGTACGATAAATTGTCCCAGAATTTATCGCGATAAACAATAATATTGTTGTGGACTGTTAAAAAAAACCACACACAACCAAAACAAGAAATAAAATGGCTGGAAACAAAATTGCACTTCAAAAATTATTAAACATTAGACTCAGACACAAAGAGTGGCAAAGAGATGAAGCAGATGCCTCAACGGGCCAATGCAAAAAAGCTTTTTAAAAAGAATTTCTACAGCATAAAGCCTTGTTCAAATAAAGTGAAAGTGAGTTGCAGTCTATGTCCACAGCAGGGTGTGCACAAAGGATGAGAGAGAGAGAGCGTGTGTTCGTTGAAATGCCGGCTCTTTGACAATACTAAAGGGCAGCATCTCTTTAGCAATGAAGCCAACTACTCTGCTTGTGAGTGTACACCATTTTGCTTCCTGTACTTAGTCGACTAAACCGCCCGGTGATTGTGTACTGTCGGGATGACGGAGACGGCCCATCTGTTGGAGTTTTTTTTCCCCAGCTCGGAGAACTGCAGCAGACGATTGTGTCGTAGGTGCCTGCCGTGTTTAGTTGCTAATGTTTTACAACAAATGCAACATACCGGCTCGCTCAGGTTAAGTGGTTCACCGAGGTCATTCGGTTTGAATCCGAAGTGCTCCCACACGGCAACTGACGCATTTGTCTTTGAAACCAATTCAATCTTTCTTTCTTTTTTATCCCTCCAACTCTCAACTAGTGTTTACTCCTCCCGTGGCTGTTTTGCTGCACTCTTTGGCGGGCTACGCCAGGAGTCCCACCTCCCCACACAAAGAGCATGTGACTGACAAATGACTAGTGGGCCCCCCTCGTTACGCTAAGGAACCAACACCGGGCATTAAGTCTATTTGGTAGAGAGAGAGAGAGCGAGAGCGAGAGAGCGAGAGAGATACAAAGACAGGGAAAACAAACAAGCACGCAAAGAGAGAGAGAGAGAGAGAGAGAGACAGAGAGAGGGAAAACAAACAAGCAGGCAATGGAAATTATCACGCCTGGAAAAATGATCAACCTCATTTTTATTTATTATGCGATTCATTAATTTATTGACTGTGGCGACAGGCCTGGACAGGTGCATGTTGTCTAGCAGCTCTTCCAACTTTTAGGTCCAAATAGAGCCAACGTCTTCTTAAGAAGGACAGCAATGTCTTTGTTTGTGGTGGGACGGCTTCACCTCTAGTCTCTAATCTTTTCAGATTCATTTAAATTAAAAGGTTGATGACTGATCATATAATCATTTTCAAAACATTTAAAAATGTTACTGTGTTATTTCTGTTTCAAAAGGAAGCAATAAATAGCATGTAGTAGTTAGTACATTAGAGTACAGTAGAACATTAGTAGTTAAATGAATGAATAATAAGGATTATCCTGAAACCGTGATTATTATTCAGACTATAATCGTACCAACAAAATCTATAATTGTTGCACCCCTACCTATAGCTGGCCACAACTGACTGCTACTGATAAATCAAGGTAGATGCAACATTAGCCATGCAGCTAACTATTATTTCCCCTTCAATCATAATCTAGAACCAAAGATGACATCATACATTATTTTGCTTTTCCCTGCTTGAAAAACAGTGCTACACGTAAAAGTACTCAGTTTCCTTCCACAAAAGTAAAAGCATGTCCACTATTGAGAAGTTAAAACTGGTGGAAAATTTTAATTATTATCAATTAGCTTTTAGATAATTAACTAATTTGATTCTGCCAACTTTTTCAAGACATAGATAACATTTTGTAGAACTTGCAAGATAAAGTTTACAGAAAGAGAATAGAGAGCCCGAGAACCCTTTGTACAAACACTTCAGACAGCTGTCAAGGATTTGCATGTGATGAATTTCACCAATATTTACACAGTAAAGCCTGAATCCTTTGTAATTTGAATTTTTAGAAGAAAAAAAAAAAAGTGTAATTTGCATCCCAAAAAGAAAGCATCTTCCCTCTCAAGTGTCTGCCACCATGATAAGACTTCTTCAAAGTATCAGGCATGAAGGAACTACAGTACATCTTCTTTAAATGCCAAATGTCTCTCCCTCTGCAAGGACTGAAAGGTTGACACCCATTGAGAAGACACTTGATGCCCATTCATTTTCAAAGAGTATTTTTCAGTCACACTCTGGCAGGACCGCCTGTTGATTGTTAAAAAAAAGTGTTTAATTCTCTAGTAACAAGATGCAGGTAGGAACGGTTACTAAGTAATTAGATATGCCTTCATAGATTCATCTTTTTAAGAGAAAGAATTGTCGTGGAATAGGTGGAAAGTGAGTTTTAGATTAGACTTTGCAAAGCTGGGATAGGACTGGTTCGCCTACTGTACATTAACTCGTAGACAGTCACTGTCAGTCTCATCGTATTAAATCTCTTTTTTTCCGGTGATTTGCGAGGCACCCCCATGGATTTGCTCACCTGGCAGCATTCAGCAGCACTTCCATTTAGTGAAAGTTCGATTTCCCTTGTGAACTGCATTTTCATTAGATCTATGGAGTTTTATGCTGATTGGTATATAGAAGATGAAATGTATTAACCATGGATCATCTCCTTGCTTTGGATTTATGGGGTCTTGGACTCGGGGCAGAACAAATATACTGTACAGTACACAACTGTCTGGCTTTATCTTTGGCAGTAAAATATAGGGGGCGTACATAGAAGGTGGAGGTTGTATTGTGGCTGAAACTGCCTGTGTGAGTGCTGGTGCGTTACGGCATAAACTGCTTTTGTCCTAGTAATCAATGGTACAGTCTTGGCCTTTAACCACAGCTGTGTGCCTGATCGTGCTGTTTATTAACTGGGCAGCGCTGTGGTTCAGTAGTTGTAGAGTCACAAGCTCCAGATTTTTTTGACCATTTTTACGAGTAGCTTCCCTGTTCACTTTGTATAATTATGTTTATCAAATAGGACTTTCATGTTTAAAATATAACATTAAGGTGTATTTTTTTCAGATAAGGAGGATGTTGCTTGAAGGGCCATTTGAAGGATGCAAGAACATTTTTATTTGTACAAAAAAAGGTCTGTTGAATAACCTTGAGTACTTTTTTTTTTTTTTCAAAGGTTATTTTTTGGGGCATTTTAGGCCTTTAATGGACAGGACAGCTGAAGTTGTGAAAGGGGAGAGAGAGGGGGAGTGACATGCAGCAAAGGGCCGCAGGCTGGATTCGAGCCCTGTCCGGCTGCGTCGAGGAGTAAACCTCTATACATGGGCACCCGCTCTACCAACTGAGCTATCTGGGTGCCCTACCTTGAGTACTTTTTAATTTGAGATTTATTTTGAGTTGAAGTGAGAGAAGGTCCTCTTAACCTGGTGCAGTTTTAGAGAGAACATAAATTAATTTAAAAGTCATCAATGTTTTATAATGAACATACAATTGAATGTTCCATTAGAGAAAAGTTACAAAAATTTAAAATGTTTTGTTATTCTTGGAAAGAAAGGAAATCTTTTTAACTCTAACCTGAATCTACAGGTTAGAGTTAAAAAATCTGAATTGGCAAAGAAAATAGCAATCAATGCATCTCTAATTCATTCATTTACTCATAATTTGTTAAGATGTTATTGTATGTTGTCCTTGGTTCCTTTTGCTACAGCCCCTGACCATAGATACAGTAAGTACCTGCGTATAAATAAGTTAGGTATAAAAAAAATATACATATATATATTCATTGGAGTCAACTTTCTCAATGCATTCATGTGCTACGTCTCTGTGACAGATTTACTCAGTCCATATCAGCCCACAGGTTCTTAGTGTTCACAGGATTACAAGTTGTAAACACAAAATCAGCTCGGGAGTTATCTATAGAGACTTGTATCCAGACTTAAGATAAATGGGAGCAGTGGGATTTATCAGCAAAACTGAGCGAGTTGACAGAGACTTTGGCTGTGGTGAGCTGAGCTGAGCAGCTCCACGTTCAGAGTTTAGAGTTTCTCTAAAAAGTGATCTTAATGTGAAGCACTTTGAGCTGCAATTCTTACATAACAGATCTTATATTATAAGCAATTTTGGATAAAAACTTAAATTTAGAAAGTACCTCAACAGGAACTACATATTCGGCAACCTCTTAGGCCTCATTTAAAATGTACACTGAAGCAGTTAAACAGAGAAGCTGACATTAGTCTTTTTTATTGTCAGAAATTTAATTAAACAGTACATCAGGCTCTGGCTACACAGAGAATTGTTAGTCAGGTCAATGTATTGTTGGTTTTGTTCTTTCGTCATCCGGGCTCACCCTTTAGTATTAAAACCAAATTAAACATGTAAAGGTCACTTAATGATCTATGAACATATGCTCCAAAATATGAAAATTTACTCCATATAATGACATTCAAATTTTCCTCTAAAAACAAACAAGTTTGAATATATTCAAATATCAATTTCTGCGCATTATGTTACAAAACGGCAAACCAATGCAACGGGAGACAAAACTACTTGTATATCTTTCAAGAAGAACCTGTATTTTAAAAGCTCTATATTCCTAAACAGGACTAAATAAACAAATAAAAACAATGTCCTTTACCATAAAAGGGGACGGCGGGTAGCCGTTTCACAATTTTGAAATAAACAGCCGAGTCTCTTGTCGTTCCTTAACGTCGTCTGACGATTATCCCGTAGGCCCTTCCTGACAGAAGGTCTTGAGACATGTTGTGTCTCCAGTTAGATATTCTGTGTTGTCTGTGCGTAAATCACTCTTCTTCTTTATCATCGGATGTTTGATTCCTTCCGGTTTGGCCGCGTGATTGAAAACGCGCGAGGCAGAAAGAGTGTACCACGTATGCAAGAATCCCACTGGATGCAAGAAAACCAACTATTTTTCACTGTAATGGCCTTCCCCTCCAACAGCTTTGAAAAAATAACAACCCTTTCCCATATAGCACCTTCTGCAGATCCAGTCAAACCCATTCTTAGGTTGTGAATGTGAACTACAAACTGAGGGCTTTGAGAATCATAAAAACAGATTGTGGTAAGTGGGGTTAAACTGAAGGCAGAATGGGATGCTGCCTTCAAATGGAAACACACAAAACAAACGATGTAGTACAAAATTACCCAATAAAAGTACATACAGACAGAGGTTGGTAGTAACGAGTTACATTAACTCCGTTACAGTTACTTGAGTACGTTTTCGAAAAAATTGTACTTCTAGGAGTAGTTTTAAATCACTAGACTTTTACTTTTACTTGAGTAGATTAGTGAAAAATAAACTGTACTCTTACTCCGCTACATTAGGCTACAATGAGCTCGTCACTCGTTACTACGCTTCATTGTTTTTACCCCCGCTTACGTCTCATTTTAATGTTTTATTTTGACAGAGAGAGAGAGTCTTCCGCTGAAGGCTCTGCTACGTGACTGTGCTTAACCAATCACACGTCGTTGTGCAGTCACGTGACCACACTCGTATAAGCAGTGGGACAGGTTAGCCCATAGACATATAAAGAGGTTAGCTTTACAGTCGTAGCAAAGCAAAGACGCAGAATCAAAAGTCGCCAAGGCAACGCAGACCAGGATGACCACCTATGGAGCTAGAACAGTGACAGTAACCTGTGGTATTGAAAATAAAATTTGGCATTGAAACAACAAACATTGGCATTGAAAACTGTTGAACTGAAGTATAAAACACAAACATCAAAAAGTAATGATCTCATAATCCTATGATATTA
>NC_048421.1:15794051-15839573 GCF_013103735.1 Etheostoma cragini
TGATTATTTTGCATTTTTGTGTCTGATTGATGCTTGTGTTGAGAAATAAATCAGACGTTACTCAACAGTTACTCACTAGAGTAGTTTTTTCATCAAGTACTTTTTTACTCTTACTCAAGTAATTATTTGGATGACTACTTTTACTTTTAATTGAGTCAAATTATTCTGAAGTAACAGTACTTTTACTTGAGTACAATTTTTGGCTACTCTACCCACCTCTGCATACAATACAGTCCATCCTTCGAGTTTCATGAACTAGATTGATTAACTTTGAGTATGTGTGTTGCACACTGACGTTTAATGTAACCATGCTTCAACTGGAAGGCCAATGGCCTTTTCATGGGGGAAAATAAACCCTCCAACATAGCACATTAATGCAGAATGAGTAACAAAATGTCCAAAGAGCAATCAAATGCTATCAGCGTCAAGCCTATACATGACCGGCCTCCCCCCACTGGCGTTGTAGAGCTTCTAGTGTAAAAGGCTAACAGTGACTGACAACACCCCCTGATTATTTCATCACTGAGTAAGGTGTGCTGAATAAGACACTGACTTCAAAAAGCAGCAGTTTACAGCAAGTAAGTAGACAAGTTTCCCTCTTTTTGCCAAAAGTGCCAAACTTCCTGAGATGTATTCGTAGTGTGTGTGTGTCTCTCTCTCTCTCTCTCTCTTTTTGTCGGTTTGCTTAGGCTTCACACACACTGTAAAAATTAGGTCATTACAATCAAACCAAAGTTAAAAAAACAAAACAAAACTTATTAATCATTTGTTTCACTGTTGAATAAACAAAAGTGAAGAATTACCATGCACAAACCATCGTGCAGCGCTGGTGTCTGCAGAGCTGCGCATTAGTTTTAATGAGTTAACAGGACACGAAAGAAGATGTTTCATTCAGACGGCACAAAAGTGACTCATGTATAATTAATGAGTGTGTCCCAGTGTTGGGAATTTAATGTCGAAGACTGGTGGGTTTTATCAGTTGGAGTGCCAATGCAAATGGACAGCAGGCAAAGGCACATAGAAGGTTTACAATATGATACAAAATACTTTATTATAGAGTGCCGCCATACATACTGTCCAGAGAATGTCTCGTAGCGTACCTTGGCAACAAGTACAAAAGTCTGTCTGTGGTCAACCTTCTTTATTACAGAAGCACATTACTCAAATTTCAAATGTGTTTGCTTTAATTGTATTTGCCTTTCTAACTGCATTTGTGCTTGTTTTAACTGTAAGGTGTCCCTGTAAAATGTATTATTATTATTATTGTTATTATGAATAATACACCACACTTCTTCCGTGATTCCACAAGATAATTGTGCTTTTGGGCTGTTCCCTGGAGCAGAGATCGGTAAACACAAGAAGAAAATCCAAGTTTGACTATTAAACCGAAGAGGCATCAATAAGTTTACTTTTTGTTGTCCAGCGGGGAACTGGAGTCTGCTTATGTTTTGGTTGGGGGGGTTGCTGGGATCCTTAAGAGAAAAGATTTGGTGTTGAGCAAAAAAACTCAATTGCTGCACCTGCAAGTTAAAATGTTTTTAAGCTTAAGACATGTTTCATTACTTTGTTTACTTAGGCCTAGTTGTTTTTTTGTAAACCAAAATGGTGTGAAGCTCTATTATCTGAGAAAATACAAGTATAAGATTAGGAATCTGTATTTTTTTTTTTTTTTTTTTTTAAACGGATCCAGTGGCAAAAAAGCTGATCAAGACATCCCCAGCCATAGTAGTAGTATATGATGATGAGATTGACATCAACATATTCATAGACACCAACATTACCACAATCCTCAGCACAAGCCCCATCCTAGTCATTATCATTATCAACAGTAACAGTCAGCAAAAATGATCATTTAAAAACGTCACCGCAGCAGGAACAGTACAAGGGACTTCCTGAAGAGCAGCTGGACATTACAAGCCGATATTAGAGCTCTTCTGCACAATGTACATTTAGGTTTGAGTCTCGCTATGCAAATCCAGGGACTGGAAGTGGAACCATGCCGGGAATCTATCTTTTCGTTTATGTTGTGACATGTATGGCCTTATTCTGTTTAATAAGGTCATTTTCTAGCATCCGAGAGAGAATTGTGTTCTGAACACTGAGCCGTCTCTCCCTGTTGCCTAACGAGCCTTCCCACATCGTTAATATCAGGTGAAATTTCAGGGAAAAAACTGCCACTTTAGTCAATCACTTAAATATGTCAACTGCTGTAAGGCTGTTGCTGCCCTATTTTCAAATCAATATTTTATTTTCACTATTCTCCCAGGCTTTTCAGTGGAGCGCTGAATGGAAAAGCAAGTTCAGCCACTGCAACTGGAAATCTGTCTTATACAGCAGAAGGTGCAGTTTGCAATAATTGAAGTTATTTTTCATATCTTTCACAATCTCTCCCCATTGTCTTTAAAAGCACTTATCCCAGATTTACCAGAGACAAGTATTCTGAATGCAATATTAAATGATCAATGATTCAAAAAATGATAACCCCAGTTTTCTGCATATGCTAAACTGGATAACCAGAACTTCTTTCCCAATTTAGACAAAATGAAAGGCGATAAATACAGGCATTGCCCATCCATGGTTAGTACATATGTCAATCATTACAGTACTCCCCCATTGCAGCATTTACCTGAAAAACACATGAATGCAGGTAGTTGATCATCTATGCTTTGGTGATCAGAAATCTGCAATTTTCATGTAGATTACTGTATGAGGAAATAAGAGTAACTATAGTTCTGTGCAATCAAGGAGCTGGATGGCTTTCTTACAAAGTCACATGGAAATGAGTCACCCCTGCATTGTATCAGACAATGTAGCACAGTGTGAAAGAAAAACAAAGAAAAAAAGGTAGAAATGTGCAGCAAGCCCACATGTAAAATGTCCAGCTAATTACATGTTGTTAAGCAAGTGCAGGCGATGGAGCACAAATCTAAGCCCAGTGTGGAGCATCTTAACCTGCCATATTCCCTGAGTAAAAGAAAAATACCTTACTTGTAGTTAAACTACATACTGTACACTGTAGTCTCCCAGGTATGACTGGCAACTCTGCAATATCCTAAAAAATAAATAAAAATTGTCTTCATTTTTTTATGGCAAAACTCTGCTCACTGTGCAGGGACCTGGCTTCATCTGGTGTCTCTGACAGAGGCAATATGCCAATGTGTAATCTCATTCAAAAGCAAAATAACATTCCAATTGATTTTGCATTTTGGATTCATTTCACCAATGTACCAAATGAGAATTTCCTTCTCTGGATGCAGATCTGACTTACTATAATAATTGACTTACCCATGCAACCAATTGTTGTAAAAAATATATTTACAAAAAATATCCTGGCATCAGAAAACAACCACTGCCTGCCAACTTGATAACTTGCTGGGGACTATTCGGGCACCTGTGAGCCTCTATTCACTTTACCAGTCCAGCCAAAACCATACTCCTACTACATACTAAATTTATTCCAAATAAACCAATCTGTGATTGTGTTGCTGCATATTTCCATCAAATCTGCAATATAAGTTGATACAGTTAGTTTAGGTAGAATGAGGTGATCAGTCTACAATCAATAACCTCAATGTGTTTTTATAGATCCACAGCAGGAGTAGGAACACAATAAGAGAGGCTGATTTCACTGCAACAAGCCCAGAGGACTCTGCAGAGAGCGGATGATCTCTCCACTTAGTCAACAGTGCCCTTCTGTAAGAGGCAGAGTTAGAAGCCCATAGACATTACTTTAACCGCCAAGATTGTACAGGTAACACAACAGGGAAATCTGGGTGTCAAGGATGACTGCGTGTTGCAGTAATTTTCTCCAATGTTTTAATGTCTGTAGCTGGTGCAGATGGTCGCACTTGATTGCACTAATTCCTCTCACGTAAGCTATGCTTGTTTCACTTTGACTACACATTCTTTTACCAGCGCATACTTTTAAATACACAAAAAGGATTCTAATGTGATTAAAGGCCTCGATGACAGATTCAACTTACTCTTGCTAAAGACTCCCCGGTGTTTTGTACTTTCTTTGAGGCTAAACGATGATCTTCATGAATCAACTAGTGCAGTTAATTCAATATGTAAAGCCATGTAAACACAGACGGGTATCTGCAGCATTTAATCTGAGATGTGTTCATTTTAAAAATGCCATGTGACCATAGTGCGACTACAAAGTTAATGTCCTGCGCAGACAGCAGGACACTGCAGTAAAGTAGGACTATAAACATTTGTGTTTTTGCACACTAGTGTAATTTGGTAAGGCTAAGTTTGGCATTTTTTACAGTGTCTGGAGTGCTAAGCAAATCCACTTATTTCATATCTTCATCCAAAAACAAAAGTTTGTTGGAGTGCAACAACTCAATGCATTGTTTTGTTTCTTCTTTTTTTTCTCAAAGAGTCTCTGAAAACTAGTGTCTAAAACAATGTTATGTTTCATTGCAGTGGGGAAAGGCGTGAGTGCCACCAACAACATAATGTAATATTTATTTTATGGGAAATGTTTCTGTGATCCTACATACCAAAACAGAAATAGCTTCCAAAAAAAACACGTCACCAAAAGATTACTGCTGGATTTTATTATTTTTATTTCAGGCAATATTGTTTTGTGGCCACAGCATTAAACATTTTTCAGGGGGAAACTGTTTCAAAACCACTTTGTCAATAATTAATAAGGTTCTTTTTACATGTCCTCATTTAGTCAGGAACTAAAGAAACAAATACAGTGTTTATGACTGCCCTCAGCCCTGCAAACCACAGATGTGTTGTTTCCAAAGATTTTGTCCTCACCGAGTTGTTGTTGATAATTATTAGATGTCAATCCTAGGGCTGCACAATACATCGTTTACGTTCGTCATTGCGATATCAACTGGTGCAATATACACATAGCGGAAGGCTACGACTTATTGTGACAAACAGAGATTTGTTTTGGTGCCTTTTATATTCAAATCAATGTTTGATCAATTTGTTCAATAAAAGAAAGTTGAACATATTGAAAGTTTCCTTTCATAGTTTTAAATTCATCACTGTTGTATTTAAGCAAATATACTGTTGTATAGTAGCAGAAATGCAGAACTGAGTACACTTTAGTATCCGTTTATTTTTTTTAAGTAATATCGTCATAATTTGGCGTTATCGCTGCTTTTTTCTCCTCATTTCGTGCAACCCTGATAATACAAACATTCCAAAACTAAATTTGCTGTTTTCCGTGGTAAATATTGGCAAACTCTCACTTCTAGGAATGTTGAGCAGTGCTGCATCATTTCCGCTTTATGAAGATATAAAACAAAAGTAATTTTCTTTGCATCCCCTGAACTGGTTTCGGTTACTGAGCTTGTTCTCCAGTTAGTCAGGTTATCTCCGTGCTGAATGGATTGTTAACGGGATACAGAAGAATAACCTGCTTGTTTCACCTCATTCTCTTAAATTAGTTTGAATTGTTAAAGCCTGCTGTCAATCCTCTCTCCGGTTGACTTAATGGGGAGACAATCAATGTGTTTACTCTGCCATAACACTGAGGAGCTTCATATTAAACACAACAGTGAGCAACCAACAGAGCATGCATGGTCGAGAACAAATCCTGCAGAGAGGACCGGCATATGAAACCTAAAAAGAAATCTGCGTATGAATGTTATGAAACATGTTTTTCTCACAAAACATTTCTTATTAATTGATTTCATGCTAAATAGTAATCACTGCATACTCTACTTTGAGGGCATGTACAAGCAGTGGTGTACAAATCAGGATTAATAGCTGCTGGGACTCTCATTAAGGAGTAATTTCACCATTGCTTTTGACCTTTTTAACAGAAAATATTACAAACAAAAATCCACAGCAGACTAGCTGGCCTGTAAGGCTCATTACACAGCAAAGAACTAAAAGATGGAAGGATGAAATATGGAGAGAGAAGTGCAATATTCTTGGATGCTTTGGGCTGCTGCCAAAGAGAGTGGCTTAATGACAAGACTGCAGGAGGTGACTGCTCCCGCCCAACAAATAGCCATGTACATGTAACCCATCATTTTTTTCATGACATTTTTTAAAGAATATGTTGATTACAGTGGTAGTCCATGTTAATAAGATCAACTAAATTGTGAATTTGGCGGCATTCAATTCAAGCATAGGTCATCACAGAAAGCAGGAGGAAACTTCACAGAGGTTTGACAGGCTAACAGGCTGTGTTGGGGGTGTGTTACAATGAAGTAAAAAATAAAAAAAATAAAAAAAATTTTAAACAGCTGTCAGTCCTCTCTTACTTTCTCGGAAATCACATATTTCAAATATCGACTCAGCCAATCTGTTGTCATTGACACTAGGTTCTCACTAGGTTATTTCTTTGGTTGTCTGATAGCAAAAAAAAAAAAAACTACAGTATGTCCGCATTAAAACAGAGAAAAAGTGACTACAGACAAGACACCCTGGATATATACTGTATATATACTGTCACCTTTGAGAAACAGAATAATTGTGGGTCTGTGTGTAATATAAGGTACTTATCAATGGTTATCAACATTATCTCTCCACAGAGTGCCTCATTTTCAATCCCACCATCCTTTTGCATTCTAACAGAATTCAAAATTCCTGTTTCCAGTCTTTCTGCTAAGCTAAGCTACCCAGCTTCTGGCTTTAGAGCAGCATTGATCTTCTTTTATAACTTTCTGTAAAAAAGCCAACATGTATATTACCCAAAATGATACCTATTTCGTCAAAATGCAGCAGAAGACGGGAATTTGGCAACTCATTTTTTATTTAAGTCTTACTATAACCTGTTGGTAGCATTCAATGAGAGGATCAATGAAGTCAATAAGATTCATCTTCTTTACCATGAATGTCTTTGCTGAGATATTGTTGGAAACTTTCAGAAGCAGAGGGTAAATCAATGAAATATTAGGAAGCTGAGATAGTATACAATATACTGAATGATCTGTGATTAATGAACAAAGATCTGAGACTACTGTGCCCTATTAGCTGATAGTACATTTTGTGTACTCTCAATTTATGCAATGACACAGAAAAGTACTAAAGAATGCAAATTGCTCAATAGCTAGGATACAAAAGGTGCAGCGGATAAAAACATTCATATCAAAGCATAGGCCTTCCTATATATATCCTATGTTATCTACCACAATATCAAAGTGTTGGACCTGTAGACAGACTGAAAGACCAACCCTAATTAGAGCATGGCTAAACTAAAGTTTAGACCCGGGACACAGTCGATGAGTCAGGTCCATTAGTTTTTAACGAGAAAAGAAAACTACACTAACTAAATAACCTCATCTACCATTTAATTTCTGAATGAACTGCAAAACTCTTAAAATCCCCAAACCTCCGGTGTGGATCTTTTTCATCAAACAAGATGGTGTCTGTGCGGTCCATTAAAGCATGCAAATAAAAGATCACTTCAGAATATCCTGAAAAGGTTTTGTCATTCAGTCATTGACTATCTTTTTTTATCATGAACTTTGTTCATCCAGCTCTACTTTATCATCACAGCACTGCATCTGCAGTCTGTTCATTCAATCAAACAACCACCCGACATGACAGAAACGCCAATTCATCAGATATATGTTGCCTGACTGAACATCTTAGACGGGTTTTCACTTTGCTAGAGTGCAGCCAGGATAAGTAAGGAAACAAGAAAAACATTAAGGAATACAAATGAAGATATAGCCTGGAATGAAGAAGGGATTCAGCCTGATGTTATTATGTTATGCATTCTTCTAAACCTTATGAAAAGCTTGAATCTCATAGCAATCTCTAAGTATCAATTTTGCATACCACTCTACTGAAAAATAACTGGAAAATAAGCTAAATATATCGAGGTGAATACTTATACATGGATATGTGATCACTTTCCGCCTGAAATATAGCCATAGCTATGCCAAAGTTTATTTGGTGATGAACAAATGTCCCAAAATGTAATCAACAACTCAGAATCAACATTTGTTACTCCGTCCCACAAATGCTTTCATGAATAAAAACTCAATGTGCAGCACTCACACTTTACAAATCCCACAGAATCACTCAATCTGCTGCTTATGTCACACTGCACGTACATCTATAGAAAATATGTCCCGGCACTAAAGGAAGTACATGAGTTAACATCGAAAGGATTAGAGTAATGATGTCACCCACATTTTTATTTCTCCCCTCATTTACTTAAATGCCGCCCGCGCAGTAAACTGAGACCATCCACCACAGGCTTTCAAGATAATAAAAATGGTACCAACAAGGCCCAATGTACTCCATCTGCACAGCTGAAAGCACTCAACTCATGAGTCCACAATGTGGCTTTCTTCCAACGGGATGAAAGGAAACAGGGCGTGAAATGTGAATGAATGAATGAACATCCTACAATAGGATTTGTTTCTATTTAGGAGGAACACACACACAAGACCAGATCTATTGTATGAAAAGCATTATATTATGAAAGGACAGAGGTCATTCCGGCTAATTATCAATATCTTGGATTTAAAGAGTGGGATTTTCACTTAGAAACCTCAGCCTCCATGAGCTGTGTGTCATGAAAGACAGGTGACATATGAATGATGTTTTTTTTTTTTTTAAATATGCCTCCCTGGACCTTAAGTATTTATCACTGACCTTTGGTTTCCATGTAGTGTTCGCTAGAAACACAGGGTGATTACTTATAAACATTTTGACACCCTAGACTAAAAGTTGACAGTTAAACATATCTCGTTATTGTTTTAAGGTTGATTTAGGAAATGTTTAGTAGTATTTCCATTTATTTCATGTACAGTATGTCTTGATATTGTATGTTATTGGGTGGAGGTCTGGAGCTTTGGTGGTTATGCCTGTGTAAGGGGGGTCAAGGCATTGACGCATCCATTGAGAGATGAATGAATAATTTGGTGTACCATTAAGCTAGATAATAGTTGTCAGACCAATACAATAGCAAATGGATGTGTTGTACATAACTGGGCCATGTCGTGCTTTTATTATACAGCATTCATCAGCGCTGACAACGGGAGGGTTTGCAAAGAAAACGGCCCGGCTGGCTGGAACACAAAATACAGGTTTTTGTAGATTTTGTAACAGTTGCAGAAACAATGATGCTATGCTGTATGTATTAGTTCACTTCATGACTAAGAGCAGCTGGACCGCAAATTAAATTACTAGACCACAAAATGGAAATGTGCCAAGCCTTATTGGAAAAGAAATTACAATGCCTTGCTCAAACTTGCTCCATGTTGCCTTAACTGCCACCGATCTGTGTGTAGAAAACACACCAACTGACCAATGAAGACAGGTGTATCTCTCACCTGGGTCACACAGTTCCTTTACCAAGAGGTGGTGATGAAAAAAAACATCAAACAAGTCACTTTTACGTCCTCATGGAAACACACCTGACAACAAATAACCCTGTTTGTTTACCTTTCTAATCATTTAGCTGTAAATCTCCTTGGGGAAAAAAACTAGAAAGAGATTTAAGCCATTACACCAATGTCATTATAACACAGCCTGACAAGACAAATCACCCTTGAATGATATCATAAACTAATTACCCCACCGTTGTTTGTTTCAAATGGATGTTTGTGCATGTACTTTGTGCCTCTCAAAATCAAGATTAAATTCAAAAGCACTTACCAATAATGTATCAACTTGCACACATACAATAGTTGTGTTTTAACCAGCACACTACAAAACCTTTCCCTTTCTTCATCTGTCTAGTTGAAGCTGCAATACATAACTTCTCACCAGCTCAAGTTACAGAAGAGATGAAAGAGCGTATTAGTTTCACCTTGCTGCTCTTTGTATGCAGAAACACATCATTGCCCAAACAGGTGACATCAAACGAAAAGGTGGAATCAGAGAAACTCAGTAAGTGCAGGCTGAGAAACTGAGCATTTCAAGCATGCAAGTGACTCCTGCTGTAGCAGTGTTGGCATTTGAGGGTAAAAGAGGGAGTGCCTGGTCTATCAGGACCTGCATTATTTGGATCTGGCACTGCAATTGACTCTACATTGACATAACGCCAATTATCAGCAGGCAACACAGAAAACAGGCAGAATAGAGACAGTTGAAAGAAACGGAGCAGCGGAAAAGGACACCAATATTGCAGATTTATTTGGTCGGTGCTGTCTGCCCTCTGGTAAGTGTGTACTAATGGCATTATGGCTCCCTCTTCTTACCAAGTCAAGGAGGCTAGCGCCAAGCGCTGATGACTGACAAGCAAACCAGCCACACATCATAACTGCACTGTCGCACAGCAAATAACAGTCGTTACGTGTTAAAAAATAGCTTCAGGATGTCAGCAGCTTTGCTCTGCCTTAGAAAACAAAAACAAAAATAACATGCTAATGTTCTCAGAATAACGGCACGTTTTGGAGTTCATAATTTCTGACATTCAATAAGATTTACAATATTGACACGGTCAAAAATATTCACACACATTTTGTTCTTTGTTTGGTTTGTTGCACCTTACAACACACTTCACTTCATTCATTCAGTCACCCATGCATGGCAAACACGACTGGTGTCTTCTATACTTACACACCCCACTGTTCCATTTATGTTGGGTTATGTTATTAGGGTAATTAGTTGAATTAACTACTTTTTGGTTATATTATCTGTGTGAGACCTCCCTTTTTGTTGCTGGCTTTGAGCCAGGTGGTAACAGAGTCAGAAGTAAACAATTCTCAGCCCCCAAAAGGCTGACAATCTTCTCCAGACACCATTGGACCTTTCCTTCTTATCCATGTTTGTCAGTCAATGAAATTAAAAAATTAAATATAAACTACGCTTCAGGGGACTCAAAACCCCAAATTCAGTTTGCATTATACATGTATCTTACAAAAAAGCAATAATTAACAAGAACTATCTATTTAAGGAATAGGGCTTTAAATTTCTGTTATGAAACAAGCTGATTTGAACCTGATATTATAACTTTCTTCAAGAGAAAAAAGCCTCCAGTTCTTGACTTCCCACAAAGTTTCAATGATGTTTGGATCTGCGTTTTGAGGAGGCAGTAACATTTGGTTTGGCTTAATCTTTCTCTTCATAAACAGCCCCTAAATTTGTTTACCAGTATGTCAGAGGGCATCGTTATCTTGGAATATGGAAACATCAAAAGGGAACAGTGTTTGTACCTCAGGTGCAGATCTTTCTGTCTGTAAAATGAGTGTTACATCACCATGCAGAGCAGCCATCAGATTAAATGATGAGGTTCTGCATGCCATTACAGATCCACCACCATGTTTTATACTGTAGTTTTAAACAGATATTGGGAAATAAAAACATGTTTTTGCATGCTTTTTGCACCCCTCCAAAAAAGAAAGTGAGTTGAGTTCTGTGCTAAGTATACTTACTATATATAAAAAATACCTTTATGTGTCCCCCTCAAGCAAAGCAGGTTTCTAAATGTCGGCTAAGGGCTTGGAGTTTTCATTTCACTGTTTCAGGCAGTAGATGTTAACAGAGTTTTGCAACAATTATTATTGCTTGCAATATGTGCTTACATCCTTCTAACTACTGATGCAGTTACTAATGCTTTTGTTTTAAGAACTTCTGGGGCAGTTTCTCTTGCCAAATTACATTATTCCACAATTCAGACTACTCTAAAGACTTAGTCTCTTTGGAGCTTTATTAACTGCTTCATGGAGCTTTAACAAGAGCCTTCAGCTATGCTAGTGGTTCTTTAAAGGCTGTACTTAAGTGCTAAGACAATAGAAATACCCTTGGTTGTGTAGGTACAGTTCAAGAGCTGGTTGGGGCGACAGGGGCAGCTGTCGGAGATCATAAAGCCATTAGGATTCTTTGTCTGTGAACCATGAATAAATGTATAACATTTTAGCCAAACTCTGAACTCAATGTGCAGAACATCACCTCATGCCAGACTGTCAATGTGATCCATAGAGCCATGCTGCTAAATAAATTCAAAAAGAATCATCAGCTATAATAATACTATTATACTAATCATTATAAAATGATTACAGACCTTATTTAGTGCAGACATATGCTGCTAATGTGCATTAAACTCATCTGACAGAAATAACCTGCGTAGCTGCTGTCTCCATCGATGTGGAGGTGCATCTCTTGATATTAATATTAATATTAATAAGCTTTTGCACTGAGTGAGTACAGTCATCACAAATTCATCAAAGGGACCTAACAAACTGAGCTTTTGTTCCCTCCAGCCTTTTGGAGCAGACATTTCCTCTCTGAGGCAGAGCTAAACCGGGTCAGCTCACAGCCAACTGCCTGGGAATACAGGACACCACTGGGACCCAGAAAGACTCCCTGATGGGCGCAGAGATGGAGCAAAAATCAACCACTCTCTGAACGCCTTTAACAAACTAACCGGGAGACACTCCCAACCAATCAATGGTTATCTATTTATGGACGTATTTCCAGCTTTTATCAGTGCAACACAGATAGAGGCTTGACACGTTTGGACAAAACTGAGAGCTCGGTAAAGGGTGTTACTTTGAACATTTAGCACTTTTAAAAGGTGAAAAGAAAAATATGAGAAATGGTAATGTGCACAAACAGTACAGAGGAATAGAAGAATAAATCTGTTCCTACTACAGACATGCACGCACAAGAGTACTAAATCTTTCTCAGCCTTTTGTTTGCTACTTTTTTGTTGTTAGGAGCCAATTCCAAGACACCAGTCTTGGCTAGTCTGCTACCGGTTGAGAAACCCGTTGAGGTTTTTTTTTTTTTTTTTTTTTTTTTTGGGGGGGGTGGGGTAATTAACTTTACAAGGACTCAGTAGAGCATAATCAGTGCTGAGAACACACACTCACACATTGATGGGAAGGTCAGCTGATAGTAACTTTAAGATGTGTTATAGAAAGGCATGGGCCGGTTACCGGTTTCAAGCTATACCCTGGTTTGAAAAAGTCACCGTTTTAAAACCATTAACATGTTCTGTCATACCATTCCTAAATATAATATAAAAATAAATTGAAGGTATAAACTGTTGTATGAATCATCAAGGACAGAAAGTGCAAATCCGTCTCCTTGCCAGAGCGTAGCGTGTTTAAAAAAACATTGTCTTCTTTTTTTCTTTTTTTAATCAAACATTTTAAAGCTGTAATTGCAATACCGTAATGAAGGTTATCGTAGAATACCATCCCCCATACGCCCATGCCTAATTGTAATATTAATTCAAAAGCTGGTTAGTTTTGTCATTATTTACTTTCACAATAGACATTGTAACCCGTGGAAATATGTGCTATTTATGAACTCAACATTGTTACAATAACATTTTATTCAGCTCAGGTAGGGTTTCCAAAATGTGGCTCAACATGGGGCTCAATACTCAAAGTGCTCCAATTCTAAATCAGGCCATTCACTGAGATTTCGGTAGCACTTTACATTGTACCACGGTAATAAGATGGTAAAAGTGGGGTAACAGTGTGAAAATAAAGACGTAATACATAGTTAATAACCTGTAATTACCAAGGGCTGGGCAATGCATCACAGTTATACAATGTAATAATGGGGTGATAACAAGTTAACAGATATAATAACATGCAATTACCAAGGTAATAACAAGGAATGGTTCGATGACAACCATGTGTATATCTGGGTAATGGTACTATAGTTATGTTAGGGACCCACTGATTCAGCTCAAAGCTTTTTTTTTGGTCCTTATAATTCTTACTTATCTGCTAGCTGTTACTTTGAAGAAATATTGTTTTACAAATATAAATGTCTTGTGCAGTGAATTCCACAAGTTATATTAAACAAGACACATCAAAGTACTACTTTTTTTTTTTAATTCAAGGCATTACAAATATAATATAATTTCTTGATGGTATTTTGAATATTAGGTTATATTAGTGAAGCCAATCCAAGAACATTTCTTACCACGAGTCCACAATATTGTGTAATAGTATATAGAAAAAATCTGAAAAGGATGTATAGCAACGTAAGTTACACTTACAAGGAATTTCCCTTGGTGGTTGCTGCATACATAAACAAACGTTAAATATTTATATGAAATAAACAATAAATATAGAAACAAATATGTACAAAATGGCTTTTTAACCTAAGGTCTATTCCAGGATGTAGGTTGATGCAAGGTGTAGTGTCTGTGAGTATGGGTGTTGAAATCAATCACTGTAACGCAATGCGTACCTGGACGATTCTGCATTGATGTAGTGACAGACCAAAATCGATAATCGGTTACCTTTTGATTTCCAATCACCAAAGTCATAAAAATACAATGTACAGGAAACATGTATGTCTGTACCAAATATAGTGGCAAACCATCAAGTAGCTAGAGATATTTCAATGAATGAGGGAAAACAAACTGCTGTTGGTGGATCACCAAAGTAATCATAATTTATCCTCTCTTTAATTCAATAACTGCGGCATGTGTCATGGTAATATTGACTATTTCACAAAACACAAGATATTACCCTCTGAACGACAAATGTCAACCCTTATGGAGGCTCTAGGGCAAAAGTGAGGCGATCTGTTAAGTTAATAGGATTCTTCCTCTGGCAACGCTCATTTAATGGCAATCCCTTGAAAAGTTGAAATATTTAAGTCCGGGTCATCTATAGAGCCATATTTTAATCTCTTTGTTTCATAAAGGCCCTTTTAGGGATGGGTGTTCCATTATAAACACTCATTATATATGTGCATCACATAGCTGTTTTCTGTTTGTCTATGTGTACTGTATGTACGTATCAAATACACCATGAATAAATACATTAATACAATGCAGATATATCTGACTAGTTGAGTTCATCTCTATTCCTTGCCTGAGTTGAACCTAGTGGCTGCAAATTCTAATACTGTAAATAATTTATCTGACCACATTTTTTAAACAATTTCAATTGGTAACACTGGCATACAGGAAGTTTAAATCCTGGTTATTCCCAGTCAGCAAGGTTACTTACAGTGTGTAACCAGCAATAGGTCCAACCATTAATCTTATACATCAGCTTCTGAAAGCTTTCATGGCTGATGTAGATGCAGATACATGTAAAAAAAAAAAATCCCTGTGATGTTTGAAAAGCCCTTAGATGTTTATGATACAAATAATGTACTACAGTGATTTTCAGTCAGTGGACAGACGCCAGTGGATGGTTCATCAAATCGCTTCCTGTTCCCAATGTGCAGCCACCTGATTTCTCGCTTTAGAAACAAACTCCTCACCTTTCCTTTCTTCGCACACACACAGACACACAAAATGTCACAAATGACTCCTACCTAGAGACAGAGGCTGGAAAGTCGACAACCCTAACACTAATGAAAAACAAATCCTCACTGAATCCCATCTGAAAGGAATTCCAGCCAAATAGTCATGATTCATTTTTGACTGCAAATCCCCTTTTGGCATGTCACCATCCCATTGTTTCCAGCAATACCTGTGCATGTTTTACCCTCATATGAACTTGCAAATCCTTCTGTAATGCCAGAACACGGGGAGGCTGCATTACTACTAGTGTGTTAACATATTTCTGGAAACGCAATAAAGACCCAAAGCAGTCAACCAAGGTTTTTTAATAAGTAATAAAATAGAAATTATTAGAATTTGACCTTAGTGGTTGGTTTAACCATATGTAAAGTCAAAAATAATACTTTTTTGGATTCAGTTCCGATTGTTCTTCATAGGGACTTTAATAATATTCCTGTAGCCCTGCAGTCACTGGGGTGGGGGTTGCAACACAATAGGAATGTAACAGTCATACTAAGTAGCAGGTAAAAGCCATAGGGCCGAGAAAGTGCAGCTATTGGAAACATTCATCAAAATAAGAGACTCACTGTGTTCCTGCAGCGCTAACAATCACACTATCAGCAGAGACAAAGTGAGAAAAGACTGGGATGGTGAATGTAACTCCCAGAGATCAGCCAATTGACTTGATTTAAATGTTCAGGCGTCACTCCCTGATCATCTAAAGCCAGAGACTGTGAGTGGGTGTATTTTTGGAGAACTGGACAAGTCAGCGAATAATCAATTGTATGAATATTTTAGAGGTTCTACCCTGATTGTTGGAAATTCAGAAAAGAGAGATACCACAAAATCCCAAACTGTTGCAATTTACCTGAACTGCCCACAGGTCTTAGCACCTCATAAAGCATTATACCCTACCCTACCCTGCCTAGTAGGTGTTCAAAATGATGATAAAAGCTGCAATAACAACAATCAGGAAAGAGTAAGAGTCAACACAAAGAGTGGTAGTAAAGTTTGACAAAACTCAGTTGTTGTATTGATGGACTTGAACTGAAAAAAGTAATTAATTAATAATTAGTCAATGACTTAGAATTAATCAGCAACTACTTAGGATTATCAGTTAATTGTCATTGTCAATTAAAAATCATTTCCAAGCAGAAAATATCACATTTCCTGTTCCAGCTTTTAGTTTGAAGTATTTGCGGCCCTATTTCATGTACAAATCAATATGTGGGGGGTTAGGAGGCAAAACTAAACTTTTGAAGACAATACATTGGGCTTTAGGAAATTAAACAAGCATTGTGGTCACATAACTAACGGAATAGGTGTCATGAAAATGTACCAACCATTTCAACTTTCAACTGAGCTTTTAAAGCATTCCTAGGAATGTACAGTAAATGCTGTGGGACTTTGATGGTGTCATATCTGATGGTTTTATGTCAACACATCCTGTACATACTGTGATTTAATATGGCAAGTTAACAGTTATTGTAGACAGACAATTATTTCAAAATGTAGAAGCTATCAAGTGTCAAACCTCTGCCATTGAAAATACGCCGGTAATACACAACTTCACACTGGAATTTCTGTGGATGCAGTTTTATAAAATTACTAACTAAGACTAAAACTAAGATTAACAACATAAACAATATGAATATAGTTGTACACCAGTGTGGTTTGGGGTAACACATACAGTAGGGGAATAAATTGTGAGAATCCTCTCATTATCCCATCAGCCCCCCACCCACCCTCCACTTCAATTGGCTGTCAGTGTTGTTCAAAAGCCTCGTCTTTGAAAACTGGGTTTCAATTTCTTTCTGATGGGAGGAAAACACATTCCACCACAAGTTCCTTTTGAAGAGGTCTGTTTCATACTGATGTACAGTAGCGATATACAAGTTTGACTTTTTCCTGTCATATTTGTTGGAATGACGGTGCAACTTCCCTTTTTTTGCAAGAATAATTAGAAAGAAAACTTTTCTTTCTTTTTTTTACTTTTTTTCCAGAGTGTTCTTTTGTTTTTCAGTTCAGATGTTACGGGATGTGGTCTGTCAGTCAGATAGCTGACACTATATGCTGTATACTATACACTACTGTATGATGATTTCCCTACTAATAGGAGGTAGATGTAGGTTACAGACACAAAGTAAAAATCATTTTTAATTCACTGATCCCTTTTATTCACGATTGGTGGCGAGCATATAGAATAAAAAGGAGAATGTGGCATTTACCTGCACGTACTTCATCAGTGCTTTCACAGTGACTCACTTGTACATTGACTACCACTGCATTTGCAAATGTGTTAGCAGCAAGTAAACAGAGAGGCATCTGTCTATGAATAATGCAGGAAGAGATAGAGGATATGTCCATGTCTTTATTTTTAAAAGCAAAGGGGACTTGGCTTTACTAATGATAATGCCTGACAAGAAGGTACTGTGTTGTCTAATCCCTTTAAATACAATTACCCACGTCCTGTAATTAACATAGGGCTTTTATAGAGTGCAGATGTTCATCACTCCTGGAGAGCCTTAAGCAACAACAAGCAAAAATCACATCTTCCTACACCGCTTTAGGCATGTGACATTAATGTGACATTATCTTACTCTCTACTGCCTCTCTCCTTATCTGGCTTTAGTAATGTTTGGTCTCACAGCATGTTGAGTGTTATATGAGCGTGTACAATACCACTGGGTAACTAAACATTGGACTTAAAGAAAAAAAAACTGATATTAAACTCTACTGAAATATAAATAGTCCAACTATGGCAGCGGAAACTACCTACAACAAAGTTCATAAACTACTGTAACTTCAGGTACACATTCTTTTTCTATTAGCATTTTAATATTTGCAGAATGCAATGTTTTATCAAACATGTCACAGGCACTTCAAGATACGGTTGTGAGTGGCTTTGTTGCATGCCTGCAAGCTAAAAAAACTAAAAATGTATATTCATTTCAATATGGTCTCCCAGCAGTTCATGATATGGTCACGTAATTTTTAATTTATTGGTTTGTGTAAACAGACACGCTTATCTAGTTTTTTGGTACTGGGTTGTAATGGGTCGGGATTAGGAGAAGAAGAACAGGGACAGATCACATGCGGGACATGACGCGCGGTCTATGGGGGACATGTGACAACAGCGGGACGGTTGTGTTTGGGAAAAGAACAACGGGGAAAAGAACACGTCACACGATGGAGACGATCCCCGGTCTCCGGGGGGAAAGTCCTGTGTTGTTTGACCAAACCAACCTCCCTATGCAGATTTTTGCATTTAGTATGGTCGCTACCGTATTCGTGCTGTGATCAAGAAAGAAGCTTTCCATTGAAATACATTAGTTTAAAAAAATGTGCTGACCACCGCAAAAAAATAAGATCAACGTGTCCCACATGTTGGGGTCTTCTATTCTGTCATTATACTGTTGTTCAGTTCAACACGTTCAGTCAGAAATCCAAAATGTTAATTAGCTTATATTAATTGGTTAATGACATTACATTTATATTTAAATTGTATGACTTGTAAGGTGAGAATCAAGCAAAAATTAGGATTAATACATGCAAAGACAAGTGTTTTTGACCCAGTTTGACATGCATGTTGATAAATTCTCAAACAAGGACAAGCTAACAAGGGACTGAATTGCTACAGAATAAGAGACAATCAGTTATTTTCTAATCTATATTTTATGGCGTCAATCAAACCATCAAACCCTCAAAGATTTGACAGTTTGACTGAACGGTTGAGAAAATAACAAGAGGAGTTGTTGAGGACTCCTTGGCTGAAGTGCTCGTTTTCCGTTGACAAGGAAAGGTCGGTCGTTTCGGCTGTCATTTTTACCATGGTTACTGAGGAAAAACTGGATGGTAGTAAAGTTCATAAAAATAATTGCATGCAACTACAGACACCACTAGACATCTAGAGACGGTGAGAGTTTAAACACCAATATGAAGGGACTGAGACGAAGTCAGTCAACATGTAGTTACGGTAATGTGTTTTCATCGTAAAGGTTAATGGTTATAAAAAAAGGTTCTTATGGGTTCTTTGTCTGACAGTAAAGATATGGTTGGTGTTCTATTTGAAGTTTGTCTCTATGGATGGCAATGTCTGTCTGTTGGTTGGTTACCATTTTTGTAAACATTGAAATATTTTAAAACTACAGTATTAGAGTGATTACTCTGAAATGTTCGATAGACATTCATGGTCCCTGGTAGGTGAAGCCTACTTATGTTTGTGATCCCCTTACCATTTCCTCTAAAGTACTACCTAGCACTGAAAAGTTGGTTTTTAGTGAAAACTACTGTCATGCCATGACACATGGTAAACACGTCCCCTCAGGATGAATTGTAATATTCCCATCATTCTGATCGAATATAAATAAATAAAGCTATCAGGAGAGTTTGCCTATATTTGTTTACATCTTGGCAAATTGGCACCATTACAATTACAACTAATAAGCTCTTATCAGTTCCTCTTTGCAATGTAGCTATGGATGTACAACTGTCAACTTTCACTGGGTTACTTTGATACTTACATGTAAAAGAAATCATGCCGGTTCTGAATTTGACAGCAGATTAACTTTTGATCCGTATTATCCATTTACATTACAGATAATATCCTGACATTTCCTGATGCCACCATAAGAAATGATGAGGTAAATTAAAGAGGAGCACAGTGAATATGTTTACCGTGTTAATTTTACTTCTCCACTTATCGTAATGTTGATCCTGTCAGAATGAGACTTTATTTCTTCTCAGCCTTTCTTCTTTTCGTACAAACAACTCTAAATATATCTTGAGAATAACTATGTAATAGCAAATGCCTTAAGCTATTTTCATGTGATGGCATTGTCATTTGTCTTTTACAACTGTCTGATGCAGCCATAGAAATTGAAGACATGCATCAATCACAGGTGGCCTGGAGGGAACAAAGTGCTTCTGGAAAATTCAGCAGCCTTTCATTGCTGCTGTATAAGCAGGACAAATTTCACTTACAAATTTCGTCCACTTTGGTCACAGTACAAACAAAAAAACGCTATCAGCAAAATCTCACCTTCACATAGCATTTCCCCTTTATCTCTGTTGGCACTGGAATTCCTTATGCAGAAATCATCCTCTTCATCATCATCATCTGCAACCTGCTTAAATTCAATGTGTAATTTAACTGTAAATCCAAAGCAGCACAGTCAAAAGAAAATCTTTGAAAGGCCTGGCTATTGTTTTGGGAAGTATTGTTTATGTGCATGTATGTTTTCAGAGTCTCAAACAAATAGTTAAGATTTAAAATTTTAATTTCCTTGCAGTGATGCACTCAGCAAAGCAGCCTTTTAGAGAACAAAGAAACCATGCTGTGTACAGGCATTGTGCCAACAGCCAGCTCATAATTATTCATTTCTTCTTTTTGGACTGAAAAAATTCCCTAATTTGATTGTGTGTTTTCATGGATCATTGTCATTTCCTCGTCAGAAATGAAGTAGCCATGGATTAAGACAGCATTGTCTGTCAGCAGCCAAATCTCATCTGGCAGAGCCTCAAACACTCTGATGCAAAAAAGTGTTGCTGGCTGTCTGAGCACAGAAGAGAGTCAAATACAAATGAAAATATGCATGTTATTAAACGCACAACTGGAGTCACTTGTCACTGACGCAAACATCCTCTGTGTGCTGCCAACATCTCTGTTAACGTGTTTCTCTCAATTGTGAACTTTGCACCACAAATTCTGCTTTCTCCAATACCTTGTCTTTATTTTTTACCAACAGTGAAAAGGTCTGACAGCTGGCATAATGGGAAACTGCCTTACAGCGCCACTAATGACATGGTTTCTCTATAGAGTGTTAAGACAGATGTAGTTGATGTACCGTCTTCCACTGGGTGCTTTTTTTTTAAATTGTCAGTGTTTATTGGAGTGATTCAGAGGCTTTAAAGATATGACATCACATCCAATTCTTGGATTCTGTGTGCAATGTGCGAACACAACACTGTCTTCTTGAGATTACATTTTAATAGCACTAAGGGACTGTTTCGTTTTTTATTTAAAGGGGCTACCAGAGGACTCATTAACAACTTCATTAATTTGACAAAATGTATGCGCTACATTTAGCAAACGCGCTGGAAATACACACAACACAACCAAATACACAAACACGCTGCAAATACACACAACCAAATACACAAACATGATGCAATTAAAGAAGCAATGCAAAAAGAACAGTTGCATCAAAAAACGCTGCATACAGATTACACAACGGAAGTTCTCCAGGCCTCTAGGGGGAGCAGCTAAGTGGAACAGCTCCATCATAAAGATGCTGAGATTTTATACAAGATGTTAACAATCACTCTAATGGTTGTACACATACGTATGTACATATCATACATATTCCATAAATACTACGGTGACCCCCATGCACAATGCTGTATAATGGCAATGCTGCCCCTGCAGGAGGACTACGCTAAAGAAAGAAGAGGGAGAGACAGAGACTTCCGGGACCATGACAATGACTAAAATGCAGATAAAAATCCCTGAATGCCGTAATGCCTGCTTTTTTGGAAGGTATTATTAAAGGTCCAATATGAAATATATTTACTGTAATTAATCCAAAAATGACCCAAATGCATCATCAGATTTTAAGGAAACATGCCAAGTTGAAATTTTATTTAACACTGCAAAGGCCAGTATTTTCTCCTTTTGTAATTTCCATTCTGTGACGGAATTACTGTTTTGTTTTTGCCTGTGTTGTTATCAATTGCCCAGTTTGACAGCCGGGCCAGGTTGCCAGATGTACCTGAAAACTGTAAACCCAGCACGCTACAGCTGTAATGTTAGTACAGCCATGAAGGCAGCAAACAAACAAACAGGATCAACGTAGATGGATTCTACCTGACCTAAAGAAAACGGCAGGTTTTTAACAGTTGCGTGACCAGAGACAAATATTGGAGATGTATTTGAAAGATTGAGACTTCTCTAAATTGACATTTAGACAGTTTAGAGCCTAAAAGGACGGGACTGTTACTAGGGACGGGAATTTTAAATAATTTCAACATTTTTGTACTCACATTGAATTATGTAGCTATAGTACCTGAGTTGGTTACATACTTGCAAAAACAACTGAGACACAGCCAGTAAAGTGACCCCGACTGGTCCTGGCTAAAGCCCCCCATGCTAACCCTGCTAACCCTGCTAACTGCTAACGTTACCGGAGGACCAGGCAAGCGGGCCACGACTGTCGCCGACAGGGCTGAGTCATTTTAAGCCAATAGAGGGGGCTGTAAATTGGGAAGAGAGGACCGTGAGTAAGCAGTATGTTTAGCGATTGTTGTTGTAATTCTTAGCCAATACAGTGGGTATTCAGTTGGGTGGAAAAGAACGACCAGGTTGTGGAATTTTTGGTGTGCGTTCCTAGTGGTTAGTGGTACCTACTGCAATTCTAAGCCGAGGAAGTATGTCACAGAGCTCTGCATGAGTACGGGCTTTTATGACTATCAATATAGCCAGAATCTAACGTTAGCTACTCCACTGTGCTGTAGAGTAATGCCTGGCTATGGGAGACAAGCATCTAGCAACATTGTTGTAGATGCTGTGGTCTCAGCCTGGCAACCTGCGTAAACTGAGTCTGGGGAGGAGGGGTGGGGGAGATTAGTCTCTGCAGCATTTTGAATTTTTACTGCAGTATTTAAAACACTAGCTGTCAGTATTCTATATTGCATCTTTAATATAGGTAGTCTATACATCAGGTTTACCTACATTGTCCGAGAACAGGCTGAATTTATAATTCAATTTGGAGCAACTCCCGGGCGTAACCGCCAGTTGTCATGATTCGGCGTAAGAACAACTGCCAGGCAATTAAAGGTACAATATGTAACATTTAGACATTAAAATGTCTAAAAACAACTTTCCCTATGTTATATATTTTCTTGAGCTGTGTACTTAAACTATCTTAAATGTTTCCATCAACTTTCAAACCAAGAGAAATCTGTAATTTAATTTTAATGACACAGGACATTTCATTTAGTTGCCTGTCAGTGGCCTCATTAAACCTTTGAGCCCTCTAAACACAGACACCCAGACGATACGTTTGAGAGTAATTGTAAATCATACAATGTCGCAAACAGAATACTGCTTAGTAACTGTAATACAGGTTGCTTTCTTCTACACTGCATAGTTTTGTAATTAATTACATGCCATTTACAACACAGTTATTCCAGCAGCATCAGTGCTGATCAGTATCGTGCTTTGCATTGACTTTTTATGGTTAAAAATGGGAGTGTACAGGGAGGGTTAAGTGGCTGATTCACGTATCCACACTTGTGGGTAATCTGTGATTTATAAAGGGAACATTGCTTACAGATGTGCGTACACATGGTTTTATACTGTATATACCTTTTTATAAATGAGACCCCTCTCCACTAAATCACAGTTTTAAAATTCAACATGCAGCCCATCAGTAAGTCTGAGGTTTTTGAGGATGCACATTTTAAGCCTGAATCCAATACAACCAATAAAAACATAATATATCATAAAATTCATATTATTGTCATCATAATTAGATTATGAATTACATGAAATAAAAATGCAGTCATTCAGCATTTCAGTTCCTGTACCGACCCTCATAATTCAACTAATGGCACACAAAGATCGGGAGATAATTTATAGACTTTTCTAAAAAACAACGGAGACAAGAAATGTATTAACTTTTTTTGGAGGTATGCTAATTTTCTTTCTTTTTGAAAGTGAAATGAAAAGACTGATCACGTCATGTCTGTGCATTAAGTATTGAGCACACGCCAGGAGGTGAAAGTGCACCTATCAATACCCCATTAACTCATTCATTAACACAATGGATTTTTTGTGTGCGTACACAATCAGAAATGAAAATTTGTGGTTTTAGTTTCCTGCTGTGAAGTCCCGGTGGAGTGTAAATTCAATGGGCTTTGAGAAATAAAACTCTACAAACATATAAGAAAAATGCTAAAATCCTTGTAGCTGAATGGCATGTCTGCAAAAATCCCACCCGAGTTAATGACAATATAAACCACTGGGACTAATTAAAAAGTGCTGTCTGGGTGAACATGTATATGGTGTAGTATGTCTGTCAGTACAATGTGCCTGGATTTACACAACAATAGTACTTATTATATCAGATTTACTGCTCCTTCTGTTAAACAAGACAAAGTAAACCAATAAAAAGTGTAAAATGGTCTTTTTGCACGGATACTCTTGACTCTAACCTGAGGTACTGTTAAACTTTATTGCACATATTCCCTCAACGCTACAAACAACTAAATATGACACTCGTATAACCAGAACACACATGCCCTAGGATGTGGCACATAGTGCACTCTTGCCATGCTTTTCCAATCCACGCAAACAGGAATATCACCCTGGGTGCAATGTACCAACAAGCCTGAAAACAACAATAACAACTCATATGACAGCTTGGGAATAACATCCTGTGGATAAATATATGTCATGTTTGCTCCTCATCTCTGAAATCTCTGTGGTGTTTTGTCCTGCCATCCAGTCAACACCCAGGAGGCACAAGAAAGGTATGGATGGATGAATATATTCAGATATAGGTATTGAAAACACTGCATCTTACACACACACACACACACACACACACACACACACACACACACACACACACACACACACACACACACACACACACACACACACACACACACACACACACACACACACACACACACACACACACACACACACAGGTTTTGGCAGGAATTGCAGAACAGGTGCTTTGCCCACGGGCAACATTTCCTTCTAAACCCTTGGTGTGATTGCTGTGCTTCTGCTGCCAAAACGTAAACCTGGGTTAAACTGGAAAACAAAACTTCTTATTTTAAAAAAATGTTTCAATCCCTAAACAACAGTGGGCACAGCTGAAGCCACATGGGCAAATCTCAAACTACAGTCTGCACAGTCACCTGAACTAAACAGTTCACACCACCTGCAAATCTCATTTTAAGCAACAAATCTCTTAACACACGTCTCAAAACAGGCTCGGTGCAGCAAACACTCAGAACAATCCTCACTGAGATAACACACACACTGTCACTCAGAACACTAGCACACTAGCATTAAACACCAATACAGAAATTACAAAGTTTTCATCTTTATAATTTTAAAAATTTTGAGTGATTTTGTACTACTCAAAAAGGAATGAAAATCAGCAGCTTGCTTCTATATAGTATTTTGTTTCTAGGAATTTATGACAAAACCTAAAGGTACATAATAGTAACAATGAATAGTGTGACTAGCCCTGCCTCCCTCTAGCATGTGGCAGAAAGCTTTCTTCATCAGATTGGGTTCCTGCATCATCTCTAAATACTAATGAATGCAGTGTTTCCATTGCTTTCACCTCCATTACTTTCGGAAAAACAGTAAGAACGCAGTTTTACTATTGAAAATATATAGTGTA
This sequence comes from Etheostoma cragini, assembly GCF_013103735.1. Taxonomy (NCBI): domain Eukaryota; kingdom Metazoa; phylum Chordata; class Actinopteri; order Perciformes; family Percidae; genus Etheostoma; species Etheostoma cragini. The sequence continues at coordinate 15,819,621 of NC_048421.1, forward strand.
TTTCACATTTCTTTGTAGCTGTGTATGTAACCGCAGACATTTTACCTGGAGATATTGGTATCTTTGCTCTTTTACCTGTTTTTCTCAAATGGTACAGTATATAATTGTTTCATTCTTATTTGGTGTTTGTGCACAAAAAATAGCTTTCTGAGCTTTCTCTATATTAATACCGTAAATGTTCACCAACCAGTGTATAACAAGACACCTGCTTAGGCTTTCAGCGATGATTGCAATCAGCAGAGTCTGATAGGCACCAGAAATCTATTCTGTTTTGAATGTGTGATTAACAGTTGTGACAGCAGTGTGTTAGTATTTGAACCAAGTTTTGTAAATCCACAGTGTTGTGCAGGTTGTGGTTAAAGCCATGTGATAAGTGTGTAGAAATTTAAAAACTGTTCAACCAATAAAACACAAACTAGAGTTTGGTCCACATGATCAGCTGCAGTGCAGACTGTGGTTAGAGTTTTGCACATGTGGCTCCAGTTGTGCCCACTCTCGTTTGGCAATTGAAAAAACTGCTTTACAGACTTAGCCTTCTACTCGGTTACACTACATATAAAGTGGCAATTCTAAGGTTAAATATAGTGATTCCCAGAAGAAACGGTTCACCTGATGTAATAAGCCATACAGATCATGTCTTAATATTATGCTTTTTATGTGGGATGTAGTACCTTTTTTTCGGACAGGTCAGTGCTACCTTTCAGAAAAAATGCTTTACTGATTCAAAGATGGTCTTTGTGTCAGGGGAGGTGACACACCTCTGCTATAAAACATCACAGAAAACCCTGCACTACAGTACAGACATCTATTCATGGAGTTGGGTCTCTTTGATTTGACTGATTGTGATTCCATTTGTTATAATCACTTATACTGACTCTTGTCACATAGTTCGAGTCACAGTATGAACCAAAATATGTTAAAAGCAACAACAAAAAATAGCAGATTCAGGCTGCCAAAAAAAGTTTGGGTGAGGCTTTAGTGAGGCATAATTTGGGGCCATTATAACTCCAAAAAAGAACACCAAAAATGTTGTATTGCCCTTGCGTATGCTACAGTGAATGCTTCATTATATGAGACAGACTTTTTCACAGCTGTGTAGGGCCGCACCAGATACTTTGAAACTTTGATCGTTGCCATTTTAATCAATGGAAAATCAGTACTGAAATGCTTTGTGATTTTTCTTTTTCTTTTTTTTACTGTTAATAAATATACATTACCCCCAAAATCCTAACAAGCTGATAGCCCCTGAAATAAGGAATAGTTATCACACATCATTCATCTTTGCATCAACATTAATTATAAATAGTCATTCTCAGACGGAATACTTTTTGTTTTGTGTCTAGGGGCGGAGCCTATTGGTGGGGCATAGGGGGCTGAACCTAGGGGGCGGGCCTAATGACGGGACCAAGGGGGCAGGGCTGCCCTGCACTATAATCAATAGAGAGCTAGCCGGCCTCTCTCATCCTGGCACCTGATCTAAACTATCATCTATCATCAATGATACCAGCAGTGAAAATGAAAGTGTGACCACATGAGGGCTAGCAACTATGGGTATGCAAGATGTTGAAAAAGTCAACCATGTGGAACAATTAAAACATTTGCAAATATGACCCGCAAAAAGTTAAGTGACTATGAATGAATACGGAAATTGGTATATCAGGAATCTACAAGTTTGACAAATCCCCTGAAAACTGGAAGTAACAGCTTAGCTTTGATAAGGTAAAATTGCCATGCCTTTTATATTATGTATATTTGTATATATGTAGCCTATAATTTACTTGATGTGAAATATCCAATCCATGCTGACTCTGTTTTCCGTAAATGCCTCTGCCATCTGTCAGCAGTACTGCCGCTGTCACCCCTATCCTTAAAAACCTGGTCTTGATCCCTCAACAACTACCGCCCAATATCCAACCTCCCCTCACAGGTGAAACTCAAAGAATTGGCATATGGTGCAAAAGTTCATTAATTACAGTAATTCAACTTAAAAGGTGAAACTAATATATTATATAGACTCATTACATGCAAAGTGAGATATTTCAAGCCTTTATTTGATATAATTTTTGAGGATTATGGCGTACAGTTTATGAAAACCCCAAATTTAAAATCTCAGAAAATTAACATATTACATGAAATCAATAAAAAAGGAATTTTAAATACAGAAATGTCCGCCCTCTGAAAAGTATAAACATGCGTATGTACTCAGTACTTTGTTTGGGCCCCTTTTGCTTGAATTACTGCCTTACTGCGGAGTGACATGGATGCTATCAGCCTGTGGCACTGCTGAGGTGTTATGGAACACCAGGATGCTACAATAGCGGCCTTCAGCTCTTCAGCATTGTTCGGTCTCATGTCTTTCATCTTTCTCTTGGCAATGACCTATACATTCTCTATGGGGTTCAGGTCAGGAGAGTTTGCGGGCCAATCATACACAGTAATCCCATGGTCATTGAACCAGGTTTTGGTACTTTTGGCCGTGTGGGCAGGTGCCAAGTTCTGCTGAAAAAGGAAGTCACCATCTCCATAAAGCTTGTCTGCTGAAGGAAGCATAAAGTACATTAAAATGTCCTGGTAGACGACTGCGCTGACTCTGGACTTAATAAAGCACAGTGGACCAACACCAGCAGATGACATGGCTCCCCAAACCAACACAGACTGTGGAAACTTCACACTGGACTTCAAGCATCTTGGATTGTGTGCCTCTCCATTCTTCCTTCAGACTCTGGGACCTTGGTTTCCAAATGAGATGCAAAATTTGCTTTCATCAGAAAAGAGGACTTTGGACCACTGAGAAACAGACCAGTTCTTTTTTTCTTTAGCCCAGGTAAGACGCTTCTGACATTGTTTGTTGTTCAGGAGCAGCTTGACAAGAGGAATACAACATTTGAAGCCCATGTCCAGGACCCGTCTGTGTGTGGTGGCTCTTGATGCAGTAACTCCAGCCTCAGTCCACTCATTTGAATGGCCTTCTCATTTTCTGAGATTTTGAATTTGGGGTTTTCATAACCTGTACGCCATAATCATCAAAATGATATAAAATAAAGGCTTGAAATATCTCATGTTGCATGTAATGAGTCTATATAATGTATTAGTTTCACCTTTTAAGTTGAATTAATGAAATTAATAAACTTTTGCACCATACGCTATTTTTTTTTGTTTCAACTGTATGTCTAAACCCCTGGAACACATTGTCGCCTCAAAACTCCCAACCCATCTTCATGCCAACAACCAAATCAAACCCCTTCAATCTAGTTTGTGCCCCTTCCACAGCACTGAAGCCGCTTTCCTCAAAGTTCTCAACGAGCTCCTCACTTCTGCCAACACCGGTTCCCTCAACATCTTTATCTTCCTCGACCTGTGTGCAGCCTTCGATACCGTGAGCCACAACATCCTGCTCACCAGACTCAAAGACCTCCGTATCACATGTACTGCACTCAGTTGGCTCTGCTCACCTATGCCACAGCCACAGTCACTCAAGGCGTTCCCCAAGGCTTCGTACTTGGCCCCTTCCTGTTCATTATCTACATCCTCCCCCTTGTTCAGATACCCCGCCACTAGAACCTGGACTTCCACTGTTACGCCGTTGACACCCAGATCTACCTCAGCACCAAATCCCCCCACAATCCTCCCCTCTCTCACATCAACTCCTGTCTGTCAGCTATTAAAACCTGGATGCAACCCAACTTCCTAAAACTTAACAGCGATAAAACAGAATTCCTCCTCATAGGCTCCAAATCCACATTCGGCAAAATCAATAACCCCACTTTTACCATTGACGGCACCAATGTCTCCCCATCTCCCCAGGACACAACCTTGGCGTGATCTTCGATTCTCCCCTCTCCCTTGACATTAGTCATGTCATTAAATCCTCCTTTCACCTCCGCAACATCGCCAAAATCAGACCCTCTCTCACACCCCCCTGCAGCTCCTCCCGACTGGACTACTGCAACTGACTTCTCCTTGGCATCAGCTCTACCAACATCAACCAACTCCAACTGGTCAAGAACGCAGCCGCCCGACTCATCACCCGCTCCAAATCCTAGCACCACATCGCTCCAGTCCTAAAAATACTCCACTGGCTTCCCATCTCCCACCGGATCGATTACAAAATCCTGGTCCTCACCTACAAAGCCCTCCACCATCTGGCACCCTCATCCCTCACTGACCTCCTCTCCCCCTACTAACCCTCACGGTCCCTCAGATCCACCTCAGCCGGTCTCCTCTGCACCCACGAGTCCAACCTCCGCAGTTGTGGGGACAGAGCCTTCTTCAGGGCCTCTCCCAGACTCTGGAACTCCCTCCTTATTAATAATTATAAGCAGATTGATTATTGATTGACTTTACTGTGATAATTTGGTGTGGGTACTGGAACGCTCATCAGCACAAGCATGACAATATTTCAAACAATACCCAACTCTAGTGTTAGCAAATGCAAAACCATAGAAATATGCCCAATAAGTTGGAACTACCCTTTTAGGAAGCAAATACTTAAATCATGTGTTAAAATATGTAACAATTTTAGGAACTTTTTCCCTCTACCTAACCTCGCCACAGTGAATGGATGAAGATTTACAATGGCAAACATTTGTTACTTTTATTATCTCCAACAAACAGCATTAATATTACAAAGTATGTAACATCAGCTAGCCTCTACAAATAGGTTTACTACTAGCGTCAACCAACATGGACACACTTCTATACCTAGGGCTCCTCATTTATCCAATCTTATGTTTCATTAGGGTGAGCTCAGTCAACACGCAGTCCCCACAGGGAAATGTCACTTGCCACTATTCCTCCGCCCCACATCAGCCTCAATCATCACCCTCTCTGTGGGGTTCCTCTACAAGCCACACTTTACAAAATAGCTTTGCTTAAATGGCACGTTGGAACCCAAAGGCGGAGCTGTGATGCTTTTCGTGGAAGTGGAAAGCTCCTGAAGCCTCGGGGTACGGGTGGGCAGGGCAACTGTTGGAACACATGACAAATCTAATCATACCATTTAGTTGAAATGCCAACAGACCCCTCTAGAGAGACAGGATGGCAATGGCTGAAGTATTAGATGCATTTGTTCTCTCTCTTACTCTCCTCTGCCCTCATTCAGGGCTGTCCCCTGCGGCTCTCTCAATCTAGTAGAGAGAATGCAAGCAATTGGCAGGAGCGCCCGACACCTCAGCATGGATGGAGAAAGGGTGAGATAGAGAGTTAGGTTTGGAAATGAAAGAGTGGGAGGACAAAAGAGAGAGCGGAAAGCTCATATTGGGTCACTGCGGGAGGATTGAATGGCTGCAATCCCAATGCACATCACTTCATTAAAGAGCTGATGGCTTTTGGAAGCGGATGAGCTGGAACTGAACCGCTAGTGGCCCATGAGGGGCTAGGTTTTACCACAACACTCTCTATGACGCTTTGAACTGTTTTCGACTTCTTCCCGAACACACACACACACACACACACACGCACGCACACACACACACACACACATTACCCAGCATGCAAAGTATAAATTATGAGCAAAACAGCCCTGTGTGGTCTCAATGTACACCTCACATTCAATACAATCATGTAAATAATGAGCTGACCTGAATGCGTAGCTCTTCGACTGTTGCCTTGGTAATCAATGTCCAAATCAGTATTTTAATAATTTTGAGTACACAATTCCCTCATCACCCCTTGCAATTATTATAAACCAAGATTAATTTTATAGTTAATATTCACAAATGCATAGCGATGTTGTGTGTGCAGTACTGCAACCTGTTAAGGGGTCCATTGTGCTGGGTAGTGAGGGGCAGATGTAATCTCTGACCACTGGTTCAGAGCATTTCATCTCCATAGTGGGGAGTGCCACTGGGCAGTAGTCCTTCAAGGAAACTTGTCTTGTTTGATTGGGCACAGGAATGATGGTGGACTTCTTCAGTTTGTGGACCAGCATGCTTGAAAGCCCTCCTGACTTCCCCCTATTACAGGCAGGACATGCCACTAGAGTCCAGGAGCTCCTCTTTCACCGACCAGCAAAAGACCTACAGATAATGTGTGACACGTCAAAGCTTTGAATATATCCCAGTCTTTCTCTGTGAAGCCCCATGGCATTCAGGACAGCAAATAACAGCCATTGCAACACACAGAAATAATTGTTTTCTTCTCATATAAACAAGACTATTTGCCTAAAATATGGCCTTATTTACCATCACTCTGCCAAGGCTAAGAACCTCCAGGATGTCTTGCCTTTATTTGCTGAAACAGTGCATGGAACAGAGAACAGGGAACAATGGACTGGATGTGTATTTGAGAGAAACAATTTGTTGGCCGAGTTGGAGAACAGTGTGATGCCTTTTATTTGTGTTTTTGTGTGTGGATGTTAGTGTGTGAGAAAAAAATAAAAAGACAGTGTTTGTATTTAAGCGTGTGTGAGTGCATTTTTTAGTGTCCGTGTTTGCATTTAAATAGTAAAACTAAAACAGCTCTGCCCATCTCTCACTGCTGGAATCATTTCAAAATCAACATCCAATATGGCTCAAGGCTGTATCTTCTCCCTGTATCCCAGCCTCCCACAGTCAAAGGACTGACTACTGGTAGAAGCGATCCTTTGGATTCACTCCAAACTTTAGGACAACTTTGTGCCCAGTAAACCAACAAACTCTTCATGATACCTCAACAAACATGACTGGATACCGCCTTCCCTTCCTAAATTCATTTTTTTTTGCATGTGTGTTTTATTTTAAGCGGCTGCCAGATTTTAAATGTGACCAAATGATTCAACACAGAGCTTCATGTGGTGCTAGCTGGTTTGGCTGCGGCAGATAACGACGAGTTGAGCACAGACAAAGCAATAACCATAGGAATGATTAATCTTATTAAGGTGATTGGACTGTTCTGCATAGTGTAACGAAGCAGCCGATTGCTCAGGCTCAGACACTTTTTTCTGGCAGAGCAAATGGATTTCCTATGAAACTGAAAATCTGTATCTGAAACCACTTCATTCCCACGTTGGTGGATCTCTACAGAGGAAAAGAAGGAAAACAATAATTGAGACACAGACAGGCCTAAAATTGCTCATTACTACCTCATTAGCCTCTGGCGCAAAGCTGACGAAACCAAAGTCCCACCTTATGCAATTCAAATACACTGACAGATTCAATTAAGAGAATTTAAGGGTTGGAAATTCATAAACAAGAAAATTGTTGGAAACTAGGGAAATGGCATGTATTTCAGTCAATCAGGGAAACTGATTAACTGTCAAGGGTTTAAAAAACTTAAAACAATTGAATATTTATTGTTGTGTGTAATGTTGCTAGCATGGACAAAAGCAATGCAACAATGAGAAGGAAACAACACTGCTGCACAAAATCCAATAATAATAAAAGAGGCTTATTCTGACATAATGCAAACTCCTACAACTTTTGAAATCCAGATAAACTCATTGCTATTTTTCAATTCAAGAACAACTAAGTAGCAAACAATCAGAAGAGAAAACATATTTAGACAAATGTGAAAAATTTCACAATTCTTGGTTATTCTTATTTAGTATTAAGGTTCTAATAACTGTATGCGCTTTGGATCCAGTTCTCATTTGGCAAAATCCACAGCGTGATTTGTTTTACAGCTATTTGTTCATTAATGGCCATTATTAGATTTAATAAGAGATTCAAAACTGGACTCAGATTTTGCCCCTAAATCAATTAAAAGTACTGCTGAACCATTGCTCACTGCAATATTGAATTATTTACAACTACTGTAGGCTGCACAGCTTCTATGACATTCTATATTATGAACCCAAGATCAAACCACCACTCACCAATTTCATTCCCATGCCGTTTTTTTTGTTCAAGCACTTCTCACGAAAACATATTTACAGCTTTATGCTTTTCAGCCAAATGTAAGTCACAACCTGCAAGTCAGTGACAAAGAAAAACAAAAGGAACAAAGGAGGGCATACGGATGAGTCATCTGTTTATCTTTGTTATCTTGAGAAAACAATAGACACATAAAACCACAGATTTCAAGGGCCACTCATCACCCAAAAGAACAGTCTGCAACGGATGAGCAGATGAAGATAAGAGAGATTTCTTCCAAAGCAGTGCCAGAGTAACATTTCATTTTTTCATCTTTACCTGGATCCCCATTAGATGCTGCAGACATGACCATAGATCTTCCCGGGGTAAACACACAAGATAAACAATTTATACAAGAAGAGAGCAAACAGGCCGATGGGATAAACAGACCCAAACATAACACTTGCCACTGCACCAAAAAGTGAGGTACTCTGTGTGCTGCTGCGTATTAAATAACAACTAATTCAAGCTGACTGTCTGTGTAACTTGGAACTGAACAATTATGAAAAATCTAGGACAGGTTAGAAAACAGCTTTGAAGACTGCCACATCATCTTTTTTTCAGATTACCAAAGGGATCAGCTTTTCTCCTCGCATCAATAAAACTGATGAGTGCCTGCAGAAGTGAGGACTAATTTAAAATTCTGAAATTACTGTTTGAATAGATGTTTTCAAATGAAGCTGACTGGGATTGTATTTCAAGGTGCTATCAGTCTACTTCATCTAACACAATGCTGCTAAAAGAGACTTTCCCCTTAGCTGCTCCTGACCGCTTTGTGAGCAAGAAAACTTTGTCTTTCTTAAGCTTTTACACTGTGTTGCCATATTTTTTTTAAAAGCAGCTACAATTTTCTTATTCTGTAGGTATGGATGCAGGGGAAGGAGCAAAAACCAAGGGTCAGAAGGGTCATTCTTGATGTTGCCGAAAAAAACTGAAAAATTGTGTTTGCCCAGAAAAATGGCCAGTTTGAGACTAAAACAAGATTGGCTCTTGTCCCCGAGGCACACAAAGGCCAAACAGAATTTTATACACAGCTTCATTCACTTCTCCCCTGTGCACCATCAATATCACAATATCAGCCGATGGGTTGCATTTTTTTGTTCGTCCACTGGCTGCATTTTGCTGATTTATAACATAACCTCATGTTTACTTTTCCTTTTGTTTCCTTTTATGGCAGGGGTTTTTCCATACAGGGTAGACAAAACTATTACTGAATTATTCTTGCAAGCTCTGGAGTAATAAGGAGCATCTTTTTAGGATTTATATGATTTTTTTTAGATGGACATTGCAAATAAATACCTATCTTCAGTGTCACACTCATCTAAAAATAAGACTCAAAGAGATAGTCTAAATATGGAGCTAATTGCTGCAATCAGGTGGTAAGTGTTTCTAAAGTACCTTAATTGCCTCCATGAGACGTGTGTAACAGACGCTGCTGCTTCAACTGCCGACCAAATCAGCGAGCTAAACTACAATAACTAACTTCCCTTTGTTTTTTAACACCAACATGCACTTGTCCCTTTCACATCAGGCAGTATTTTACTCCTCCTTCACACAACCAAACCTGGCACTAAACAGGGCACCATAAATATTGTTAAGATTTGCTCACAACACTGTGTTTGACAGCGGACTGTTTCTACTATGTTTTTGCATTATACTTATTCTGACTTTGAATGCTAAAAGGTAGGTAGGGTATCTATATTTTTTGCCCTTCTTATTCCAAACAATACTCTGCGATCAGTACTCTGCGTTCTGAATAAAACATTATTTTCTGATTGTTTCACGGCCGTTAAGTTCAAAAGTTCGAAAGCAGGAAGGGGCTGCTTTGTCAGATTATGAGTGAATGCAGTACTTCGCCCTGTCTGTCATTGTGTGTGTGTGTGTGTGTGTGTGTGTTTGCGTGTCTCAATTAAACCTGTGTGTTGGTATGAGATGCCGAAGGGTGTGAGCAGCGGTTGGGAATACGAACAGTCTGCACATCCTGCAGGATGTTATCGGCTGGGGGTTACACACCCACGTGGGGCCCAAAGGCTCTTTACATACGCCCATAAACGTTGTGCACATAGAGGAAAAAAGAAGAGTGAAAACAGGCAGAGGCCAGGGTCTCTGCATATACAGACATCACCACACACTTCTAGTGGGTAAGTGATAATTGAGAGGAACTATTTGTGTATTGTCTATACTTAGTTTTTATAATAACACTGACATTATATATTTGATTACGTCCAAGGACCAAGTTAAACTCTTGGCCGTTGTGTAACTAGACGGCTAGAGTTGATCAAGTCGGCATTCTAGAACAACTCTACTTTATTATTTTGTAACTTCTAAAATGTAAAAAAACGAGTTCACGTCGAGGCTGGCTTGTGTATTTCATTTTAAATAACATTTATATAATTTATTTATGAAATCAGAAATGTAGCTGCGGAGATATACTTTGCTGAGTAAACATGTTTTTCTAAAATAAACCCCACTTCTCCAATGCAACAATGTTTAATAAAAAAAGATTACCTTCATCTCGTCTTGCAGGAACTGCAGAAAACCCAACGGTCTGATGCCAACCTTAAATAACTTTAGAACTAACAATGCGTTGGGCTGGTAAAACATGCCCACTGATTGGTTATTAGTGGGCTGCACATACTGTAGCTATAAGATTATGCTATGGTTTGCAATAAAGTGATGTTACCAGGACTCACTCGCCCTAATGACCTCAAATCCCACCTCCTACCAGTATAGATCTAATTCTTGAGGCTAAAACTCTATCCAGGGTCCACATCTCTTATTTTTATAATCTTCTCTCTCCATCTATTGCATCTCTTGTTAAAAAAACTGGGGCCAGCTGGGTGATTGAATTGCAGATTTCTCTGTCAAGTGACTTTTTGGAAAAAGCCTTGCAAGCGGGAAATTCTTCCTCCAGCTGCATTAGGCTTAGTCTGATACAATTTAACGTTTTACATAGAATTCACTATAACGAAGACCGACTTGCCAAGATCTATCAAGGTGGATGGGATAAGGGATGCAGTAGATGTTACCAGACCCCTTGTGATTTAACCCACATGTTCTCATCATGCCCCAGACTGTCCAACTTCTGACGGCTGTTCTTTAAAACAATCTTGGTTTTGGAGTGGAAGATCTCTCTGTCCCCATATATACGTAGCTATTTTAGTCAGACCTCCAGATGAAATAAGAGCAAAGTTGACTTAAGTCAATGTAACAGATTTTACTTCTCTGATTGCTCATCGGAAGATCTTGAGTCTTTGGAAGTCACCCACACCACCATCATTCAAGGCCTGGGTGAGTGAAACAATCTTTTTTTAAACTTCTGATAAATTCTACTCTCATTGGCAGCCGCTGATCCACCATGTTGAACATCTTCCCTCTCTCGGGAAATGTCATCATAGTGTCTTGCTCCCAGTAGCGGCCCATGTCACGGTACTGGCCTATCTGGTGCAGGTTTGCATAGGTAGGCCACAACCTTTGCTATACTTCACTGTCTGCCCACCATACAAACCTATACAAACTTAATTATATTCTTTTTGCCAAAATCTCTAATTATTATTATTACAGTTATTACTTTTATTTATTCATTTTTGAACTATTGTACATCTGGGGTGTGATGGGTTGGATGGAGGGACAGGTGATGGGACTCTGTAGAGATGTGTTGCGGGATACTATTTATCAAAATGGTAATGGTACTGTGTTACTGTATTTGGATTGTTAGTTGACCACTCGGCTTAATAAAATATGGGGGGGGGGGAGCTCTTGCTCTGACTGTAGGACTGAATTGCTGACAGCAAAGACAACATAACCTCAAACTCCCACTGTCCCTCTTACAGGAAGCCTTGAGGCACACGGTATGTGGGTTATTGCAAATCCACAAATTAGATGAAGAGAGGATTAGCCAAACTAGGAGTGAACAAAGTAGAAGTATACAAAGGAATGTTCAGCTGTTGGATAATAACGACTATTTGCCTGCTATTTACAGACAGTGCATGTGCTTCTTATGAGACATGCAACAATTGTATACCTTAAAAACTAAAAGCCTTGCAGTGTTTTACTGATAGAGGCTCATTATGATATTTTCCAATCAATTCCCCAGCTAAAATAGAGGACATTCAAGCCATGTATTTTTGTAAACTTGGGGTGGGGGGTTACTTCTTTAGACTGAACATGTATAAATTTGACTACATTTAGTCAAAATAAATACATACATGTAAATGAAGGCCTCAGCATTTCTCCCCAATAATTGCATCACTGGCAGTGTGGAAAAGACGGACTTTAAACCTTTTTGTTGAGAAATAAAAATTTACAGAAAGCATTATTTAAAAGCGCGATCACAGAAGGCTTGTATCATGTGTATACACAGACAGAATTGTTGTCATTACTTAGAATTCCTAATGGGGGGGAGACAGAAACTACGCCCTATAGCTTTAACCATGAACCGAATGAATAAAGTTCGTACAATCTAATTCATTTAGAAAAAGGAGGCCTTCTTTTGGTTTCTGGAGGGTATCAGGGGTGCGTTAGGGACACTAAATTCTTGACTTTAGCTCTGTTGATGATGAAATTATTCTGGTATAGAGTTACTGTCCAATATCTGCTTCTTAAAAAAACTCATACAAACAAACACTTCCGGTAAGAACCTTATGGTCTGCTCAGAACTGAAATGTTACAAACTCACATTGTAACGGAGACTATATAAAACTGTATATATTTGTTTTCTGGACCAAAATGTGCTAAAAGACTCTCAAACACTTCAGAGAGCTCATGGAAACTGCAGGGCGATCAATCTCAATGAATCCTTCACATTGAGGGATATCTTTTAATCTAGACATCCAATTCATTGTTAATAAAAAGACATTTATAGCTGCGGCTTTAACCCTTGTATTGTCTTCATTTTCGGGACCCTCTCGTATCCCTCGGGTCAAACTGACCTGTGACTTATTTGGGGTTTTAAAAACAATTCTGAAATAAAATTTCTATCATAATCTATTAAGAAACATTGTGTTTAGGGAATGCAACCAGTCTCTACTAGAAACCCATTAAAATGGAAGTGGGATTTGTTTTTGGGGATTCATGTTAAGAATCCACCATGGAAAAAAAACATAATTGGTATCCAGAATAATTTATGAATTGAGTCAGCAATACATGTTTATGTAAAAAAATAAGGTAAGGTCGTTGATTTTCAAGTAGAAAAAAATGTAACTTTTTCTTCTTGTAAAAAATTGAAATGGGTCAATTTGATCCGAATACCATACAAGGGTAAGACATATTGCCCAGTATATATAATACAATAAACAGTAATTGACACTTAAGTGAGAATCACCATAATATTATTATCACAGGGCTAATAAAAGTAATACATAACTTAATAAACTGAAAATAATGCTGAATAATAATGAAACACAATCACAACCACTTTATCTGCATCATATTTTTTTGAGTTGTTTTTGTCCTTCAGACATATAAGCTCCAGTGGTAGAATCCATTAGAGTACAGAGTAGAGGTGATGAGAAGCACTGGTACGAATTACTATCACAATCATACCGGACTTTGACTGCAAACGGTACACAAAAATCCTGGTTCTGTGCGAGTTTGGTAAAAAGAAAACTGACTGAGGTAACCACTCACAACTTTGAAGAACCATTGTAAAAAATAAGGAATGTTTCAACCACTTCTGTGTTACACTGTACAAAAAAACACTTTCCCAAAAGGCAACAGGTCCCAAAAGACTTTAAAACAAAAAAAAAGCATATTTTAGGCTATGGAATTTTAAATACCAAAACTGTAGAATAATGCCAAACAAAAAAATTTGCATTCCGAGTCTTACCTTGGCTATATTTTAACATTCAAAGCACCCAAACATTTATCATCCTGGTGATCGGTGCGTCTGGGTGATGTCGTTATCATGTTTGATGATGTTTCAACTGACATTCCTTACAACGATAGAGCACCGCCAACCTCGTCTTACACACAGATCTGTCTCTGTTGCTGTTGTAGACCAGTAACCCACAGGTGCTCTTCCAGCTCCGGCATTTCATTTGCACTGGCCACTGTGTGACTGACTAGCATATCCATAGCATGTTGTGCTAACCTCAGGATATGTTGCTTACAGCGTACAGCTTAAAAAGTTCAGGCGGAACCCCCACTGGTGCACTTTGGTTCCAGATTACGTGCAACATTCTACATACCATGTATTCTGTGTGCGGCTGTGTGCACTGGACCGGACTACAGATACATGAACCGCTACAGCCCTGTTGAACTCTGTTCAGGGTTTTTTGTAAATTAGCAACTGTAAATACATCTAACTTTGGGCCTGGAACACATTGAATGTTACAGTGAGGGAGAAACTATTTTTAATGTCAGAAGCTGGCCTCAGCTCTGGTATGAAAAAAAAGTTTTCCTGAAGCCAATTGAAGCTCCTGACTATTGTTTCCTTCTTCAAGTACACCATATTATTACTGGATAAACAAAACACACAGGGTTATTTAAAACACCACCCTAAGAAATGGAAGTCAACAGCAGGCCAAGTCTTGAAGCAAACAGAAGTAGTGAACCAATTACATTTAACAAACGGTGTCCGTTAAGCTCCATGGGTGCTGGGATATAAGAGAAGAGAACTAAGATCACTTCTAACAGGTACACCACAGCCCCCCCACCCCCGCTCTGATTATACCCAAAGTCACAGAGAGGCTTGTTGTGTCTGGGCCAAATAGTGTCCTGAACGTGGCACATTCATACCCTGCTGTCTGCCAGAATAAGATTGATAGATCTGCCTAACAAGCGAATAAACAAGCAGCATTGATTTGATCCCTGTGCGTTGCTTACTGCAATACATGGTTTAAAAAACACCAACATTTCCAATTATATTCATACAAGTGACCAGTCAATGCTTTGTCAGGTCCTGTTATCCTGTTGCTGTGCTTTGAACCACATGTCTCATGTTCCTCGTACCTGACAACCACTGTCAGAGCCGATTTCTGGAGCGTTACCTTAGTACGGCCGGTGTCAACTAACACAAGGGGGCACAGAGACAACTGACAGGTGTTAATAGGTGGATAGCTACACTGAGAGGTCTACACACACACACACACACACACACACACACACAGAAACACAGTTGACTTTGATTCAAATTCATCCCTAAGTTGCAACCATAAGAGGGGATCACAGGGGAGGACTGACAAAAGCAAAAGTAAACATTTACTCTCCCTCTCCTGAATAAAGAGCTGCTTAATCTGATGAAACCCTAAAACACACACATACACATACACACACACACACACACACACACACACGCGGAGAGAGTGAGAGAGAGAGTATATCTATATCTTTCTCCTCTCCTTCAACAGCCACTATTTCACTCTTGACTATGCTATACCATCTAGTGGAGCACTCCGGTAGAGCAAGAGGTAGAGGAGAGGAGAGGAGCTCAGAATGAGATCTCAGTATTGATCTGAAATGCTGACATTGAGCTGTGTATCTCACTGAAAAGCGTCCTCCCACCGTGCTCTCTTAGTGGAGAGGTGCAGGTGGGCGGAAAGGCTGGGGAAGATGTCCCACCGTGAACCTGCCACTGTGAGCATGACTGAGTCCAATAATAGGCTGCAAGCAAAACTCATATACATGGCACTGTGAAAACACCAACACACCATTTAGCAGGAGAAGTAAACAATATTCATTAATGTGGATTGACATTTATACCTACCTACCAACAGAAAATGTGTCTGACTATGGTCTGACTGTCAAGTCACGAGCACTTCAGACACCAGCAGGGGGAGCAGTTATCAGATGTGACACACTGTCCATCCTGTCAGGAGGTTCAAGTGGAAGTAAAAGGCCATGCTAAATAGATTATCTATTCTGTGTGTGTGTGTGTGTGTGTGTGTGTGTGTGTGTGTGTGTGTGTGTGTGTGTGTGTGTGTGTGTGTGTGTGTGTGTGTGTGTGTGTGTGTGTGCGCGTGAATGCAACTTCCTCTGTGTGTAGGAAAGGTGGTTGTCCTGTTGCTGGACCATGTCCCACACAGACCCTATCATTTAATAGTTTTTAGAATTAATATTATACACGGGGGCCTTCAAAGAGTAAATCATTGTTCCGGGAGAAGTTTTAAAATCAATCCAAAGCTTCAAATTGCAAGTACATAAATATCACTCATCTCCTTAGACACTGTCAGTCTGCAGAAAAACACTAATAATAATTAATTTTCCTCCATGCTTCCTCTTTCTCACATTTGTCACTTACATCGCAGTTGTTCTCTTTTCACTTCTATATCAACGGGCAGATTACATATCTTACAAAAGGTCTCTCTTTTGCGGCAGCCTCAGCTGCCTGGCGGGCAGATTGCACACGCTTCAATAAAACATTCAAACCAGTGAGGTCATGGTTGGATTATTAGGATTTTCATTTTCTAGTTCTTTGTCTGTCACATAAGACGACATGATTACTCCCTGTTGTCGTAGTAGATTACATTGTACATTTCCTGAAATGAATTGCTAAAACATGTAAAGAAAAAAAAAAAAGTAATTAATTTCCCTTGCTACATGGAAAATAAACAGTGAATTGTAAGCTTGTAGCCTACAACACAAAACACAACTAGAATGCATTGTGTCTCCTTAGTCAGTGCAGTGTGTCTCTACCAGCTTGTTTCACTGAATCAGTATTGAGGTGTTCGATTGCTCAGGGCTAACAGTCCAGTCCAGTCCAGTCTGATCTGGTCCAGTGCTAGATCTCTGCCCACCCTCCACTGTGAGAGAAAGACTCTGCTGCTGCATTGCACACAGCTCCACAGCCAGGGGAGGCAGACTGTGAGTAATACTTTCATACAGAACACTTACCTAAGACAGCCAGTAAAACGAGTCCAATGGGAGTCCAGAAAGAAAGCCAGGAGCGGGGGTGTGGTGAAGGTGACCCATCGGGAGGAGGGGCATTGAAGAAAGTTGACCCAAAAAAGAGAGAGAAAGAAATATTTAGAATGTGCAACAGCCAAATCCCAAAACACATATTTAGAATGTGCAACAGCCAAATCCCAAAACACATTTTACACACATTTTTAATTAACAGTAAGATTATTATTATTCCTAACTGCTTTATCTTAAATATTTGGGCAATAGCAGACACACAATTAGTCAATTAATCAATTAGACAATGTTAAATATCATTGTAAATGAAATATATTTGGGTTTTTAGTCTATTGGTCTGACAGTAAGCAATTTAAAGACCTGTCTCTGGGAAATTGCAACAGGTGCTTTTCACAGTAATTTATCTTGTATGGACAGAATAATGTATTAGCCTAAAATAATTACTATATACGGCTAAAATGAATTTCTGGTGTCGCTAAATAAAAATATTCTCCTACATAGCAATAGTTGAGTGTTCTGTCTAAAATTGCTGAAGGCCCCAACATTAGATCATTTGGCCTCTCTGTGTGTTATAGGCTGAATGTGGGGTTATGGTTATGGTTTTCATTGTGTCGTCTATGGTATGCCTGTCTAGCTTGGTTGTGTTTTAATTTTCAAGAAAGATTCCAAATTGGAAATCACTGAAATAACATTTCTTTTCTACAATTAGCACTTGCAAATGACAAGGTAGTACAACATGTAAACCCTACTTTGGAGTTTCATTTTGGCCTCTAATTAACATTTCATTTAAACTTTTAATTTCCTCCATTTTACGAACTAAAATTAAAACACTAACAACAAGATCTTGAGAAGACAATGAGAAACTTACTGGGATTTGTTTTACAATCACACCCTCTAATCTAACAATAAATACTTAGCTTGACGCTGATCTATGGAGGAGAACTATGGGGATTGACGTCCTTTTGTGTATATTTGGATGGATGGGGAAAACAACACTGAATGGAAATGTTATTGCCTCTTCCAACCAATTAAAAATGAACAGTGGCTGATTAGTTTAGGTTACACTCCCAAACTTAAACCATCAACTGGACTGAAAACAAAACAAAAAGCTCACAACTAAAAAGATTGTTCTTTCATTGTGGAATTTGTTTAACAGGGGGCAATATAAAAGCTCGCAATTCTTCATGTCCACTAACTTCCAAAACATTTGAGAGGAGTGTTGTAAGCGACTGTAGCTTTTGTTAATCTTCCAATTTAACACAACTGTCTTTAATTCCAACAATTGAAGAGATCACTTAATGGATTCTTAAATAACTGAAAACACAACACGAGCCACAAATTGAGTTATATTTATACATTCTCACTTAATAGAAAAAGACCTGAAGTTGAAGCTATGAATACAAATTAGAAAACTCTTTGTAAGTTAGTAAGTAACTACATATATATATATTTTTTTTTTTTATAGCACATTAAAAAACAGCTTGCACCGACCAAAGTGCTGTACATAGCGATATACATTTTTTCAAAAGCTACCATCCTCCTTTTATTTCACAGAAACATTCATGATGAAATTGTGAAATGAGAAAACAATTTACATTTTATCTGTAAGCTCTGCCCGAACTCTAATATCTTACTTTATACTGCCTTCCACTGGGTGCAGACTGGTGGTTAAAGCAAGGTTCTGGTTGGTAATCATCAAACTAACTTCAGCCAGGCATCAGCTGAGTTCTCCTCACATATTCCCACCTGATTGTGCCTTAACGTTTAGGACCTCGTAAAAACTCAGATGTTTATGTATTTTCTTCCAGACATGAACAGAGCTTAATTAAACATTTCATTGTTTGATCACATACATACTAAAAAAGTTACAACAAACTGCAACACAGAGAAATGGAATGAAGAAACCGCTTCCAATTACATAATGCGTCCACTTAACCCAGCATGGTCACAATTATTTTAATGACCAATATTTTTATTCTGCTTTTATTATCCTTATCAAAGTAGCTTGCTGAAACACACTGCAGGAAACTGAATTGAAGTACATGTGATTAAGTGATCACATGTACGTGGTAAAGTAGTAAAGAAGTGGTAAAAGCTAAGTGAAGATTTCTCAGAACCATAGTAACACAATGGACCACTTTAAAGTAGACTTCTGAAAATGGATCTGCTTTTAAAACTCTGTCCTGAGCCTGCAGAGTGTGATTTAACGACAAGATGATTAGGTTGTGTTGTTCCCAAGGTAACAGTCTCCACTTCCTCCTGCTTAGTGTCTGCACCATTTGGCAGAGCAGACTAAGCCGAGGAAAGGAGAAGTTGAAATGACCGAACATAATTACTTGTCCGACCAAAGCAGAGGTGTAGGGGTCCAGATAATCCCTTAAGTGGGAGCAAGACTTTCCAGGACCGTGTATAAAACTTTGACTTTCTTCTTTACCAGTGCTGGTGCGGGTAGCTGGGTAGGAAAGCTGCTGTGCTTTTGAAGCAGCAGAAGAAAAAAAGAACATACTGAGAAGCTGTGACATAAGAACTCTGGAGTGTCAAAGCAAAACGATACCTTATCAGAATTAAATGGAGCTGAGAGCATGACAGATGACAACACTCTCTACAAATATGAAATTGAAGAGTGCATCACTCATATGCTTGCAGCCATGCTCTGCAGCATCACTGTAGACAGAGTGATTACAGATGAAAGGGCTTGGCTTTACTTGTCTCTTTTTAATTGCCTCCCCCACTCTAATCGGAACCATCTATCACTCTCCTCAGCCGAGAGGCAGCCTGTGGAAATCCTCGCGCCTCTGAGGAAGAGAGTATTAAATACTTCTCACAGCACAACATCCACTGTTCAAATCTACCCGTACATCAAACACTCACACACACACACACACACACACACACACACACAAACACTCTCACCCTTGAACTGAATGGCCGTCAGACACTCTGAGGATGATCTGAAGCGTTCCAACCATTTCCCTTTAGATGTGAGCAAAGCGACGTTAAAGAAACGGAAAAACTCTTAAGAGTCAGCATCTTCACTTCTCCAGAGGTTGATGAGAGTCTGTTTCAATCTCCCAATCTATCACACCCTGCACCCAATGTCACTGCAACAATACAGCGTTTTATCACAGGCAGTAAATGTGTACTGTTAAACATCATCTGCAGTTGGGTTGTACAATTCAGAAATTAATATATATACTGTACACTCACCGGCCACTTTATTAGGTACCCCATGCTAGTAACGGGTTGGACCCCCTTTTGCCTTCAGAAC
>NC_048421.1:15839673-15866301 GCF_013103735.1 Etheostoma cragini
TATAGGATTTGTTTGTTATTTTAACACCCTGCTATTATGTATGTTGTGTGTGATGTCTGTAAGCTACTGGGACCTTGAATTTCCCCTTGGGGATCAATAGAGTATCTATCTATCTATCTATCTATCTATCTAGCTATCTATCCATCTATCATGTGATTGCAGCCGACATAAAAACAAAAACAAAAATTTAAAATTATGAATAGATTTTTGGAATTCTAATTGGTAGAGTTTGAAGCGCGATTCAAACAAAAATCAATTTTTTGCACACCCCTACTCTGCAGTAAAACAAACAGCACGGGTCTGACATGTAACTATAAACCGAGCTGCACTTAATTATTAACAATGATGATATCTACGGTATATCAAAATTGACAGTTGACAGATGTAGTAGTACATGTTTTGCTTCATTTTCATAATCATGCTGTTACACATCGTTCTCTTTCTAAAGCGTTTACTAGATGGCCACACTCACCAAACACACTGTCTACAAGGCCTTTAACACTGCAACTGCTAACTCCGTCTGTACTTGCCGAAACAAAACATTTGTTCCAATAAAGGTCTAAAAACTCGTTTTATTATCAAGTTAAATGTGCAGAGCAAGATTTTCTAAAATAGCTTAAATGTGATCGAGCTAAAGCAATGTATCAGCCAATATTGACTTATTGCAGTTGGCACTTATAAATAGTGCCACATTCTTTGTCAACAGATATGCCAATCAACATTTTAGTGCATTTATGTGTTGTTTAAATTGTGTGCATATGTGTTTTATTTATATTTATACTTCATAATTATTAAATTTTTCATGCAAGTAATCCAGCTATGTGGCTATAATCAATATATTTTATATTAACAATGCATTACATGACAATGAAACATAAATGTGATATGATCTGCAGCTCCCCTCAGCTCTTTATTAATCTGTCGGGCCCACACATTTTCTCTCACCGCTGTCACAGTGTCGTTTTCAGCCACAGCAGGCAGCTGTTTTTAGCAACAAGGCTATGAAAATGACTTCACACTACCGGGTCAACACCTAACAGCAACCAGACACAGGACTGAAACACAACTTCATGTACCAATGATAATGTTGCTCAATATGATAAGATAAGATAAGATAATTTGTTTATTAGTCCCCAATGGGGAAATTACTGCACTACACTCTGTGTACACACTTTTGTTAGTACTCACACAAAGGCCTGAAAATACACACACATGCTCAGGACCTATACATGCACTATACATGGAGACATGTCAGAGTGAGTGGGCTGCCAGCTGAACCAGCGCCTTTAGCGGTCAGGGGCTCCTGGCAGTGCCCAGGAGGTCAAGTGGCATCTCTCCAGCCACCAATCCACGCTTCCAACTTTTTGGTCCATACGGGGGATTTGAACTCCCAACTCCATACGGACTGAGCTACTGCCACCCCCAATAAATGGATGTCTAATGTCTAAATCTTACTACATTTCCTAACAGGTAGGAATATTTGGCATATTTATTCATTCATTCAACCTGTATTTATACTCGAAGGGCGGCCTTTATTACAATGACATTGAGTCAAATTACAAAGACAAAAACAAAGCAACACAGAAAAGAAGTGACACCATCATCAGAAAAGTAGAAAGATGCTAAAACTTTCTGAATTTGAAAAATGATTTGATAAATAAAATAGGATAATAAGGATGCTAAAGAAAGTACAATGTAAAGCAATTAAAGTAGACTTTTGCAGGTTTCTAACCAGATTTCTAAATTGTCCAAAAGGCACAGGTGAGTGGATTTTAAGGAGGCTGTAATTTGTCACAGGCGTCAGGTGCATTAAAGTTAAAAGCTGTTTTTCTAAGTTCAGCCTGTCAGCACAGTGAGTCTGACAAGGTCCCTCTGTGTAATAAAGAATTTCTGGAAGGTAATATGGTAGTTTTCCAACATGAGCCTCATAGATAAAGAGATACCAGTGAGTATCACGTCTCTCTTGGAGAGAAAACCACCCAACACTTTCATTTAAAATACACAGTATTTACACATCTCTCTCCCTAGGCCATTAAAAAATGGTTTAAGGTTGGTAAAGTCATCATTTACCAAACTTTCTCACAATATATTACAGAACGTACACTGCATTTTGTACCAACTCTTTCCTTCATGATGTTTAAAAATATTCAAACCCAAGATAGATTTAACTGCTGCAAATGACCATCAATGTAAATATTCTAGATGCCTTTGACATTCTTTTATACACGGACACAAAAACCATATTATACAGTGAGAGTCCTTCTTAGAGCTCAAGCAGACTGAGTGTATTGTAATGTCTTGGATGGATTACCTGCCCCTCTGTGGGTTTGCTTTCTACATTGATCCTAAAGGGGAAAAGGGATTTAAAGTCATGCAGCATTGTCAGCAGTAAGTGGTAATTCCTATTTACCTCCACTTGTGTGGAACAAATCCCTCTGTACATTCCCGGACCATTACGGTGAATCACAGACGTGTGCGCGGAACAACAGTAGCTTGTCACAACGGGCTGAGCAATGATAGGCTAATAGGCTATCAGGGCCAGAACAAAGAGCCAGCAACGGTGCTGTAAAAAAAATATAGATATATTAAAGGGGTGATAGAATGTAAAACAGAGTTTGCTTTGTCATAGTCAAATAACGACAGTTCGGTGGGTGAAATGGCCACACAGAGAACTTCAAAGGCCCATTGACACCACGTCCAAATGCAAATCTCCCAATTTGAAACTGCCGCTGAAAACAGGCAAATCCCAACAAAGTTAAAAGTTCACATCAACTCGGTGGCTGTACCTTAATTGGTTCTGGTCTGTACTTTTGTCATGCCCCAAAATTTACATACTGACCACTGGTCTGGTATGTAAAATAATTTTTTATTATAACCATTGTGTCCTCACCCGGCCACCAAGGCACTCTCTTATCTATAGTTGCACAAAAACTAAACTATTTATCACATTGCATGTTTAAAATGTAATATATTTTCTTTTTCATTATCATTAAAGGTCATTACGTTTGATCTTCAACCCATAGTTTACTGAAGAACACGAGTTAAACTCTTCATGTGCTGTATTGTTGCCTACTATTCATTTTTAGTGGAGTTTGAGAGCCGAAAGATGTAATAAAAAAATCCCATCATGAAAAGCCAAGACATTAACTTTTATGTTGCTCACGTTGCTCTAAAAACAAGTTATTATGCTAAATACTGTTTTTATTCTCACTTATGACTCTTGGCTTTTGCTGAATGGAAAATAAAGCCTTACGGCTTTTAGGATGAGCAGAAAGTGCTGTTTGTTTCACCGTGAGAGGAGATGTGTTTCCAAATATTGCGATGCACAAGAGCTACTTCTGAGACTTTGCCTTGTCCCCAGATATACACAAAGTGTTTTACATTATAGATCCCGACACACCTAAAGAAATAGTGACAAATCGGGCGACGGCAGCTTTAAAGTGCCATACTATGTTCAATAACAGGTTCAAGATTGTATTTTGAAGTTTGAAGAAGACAAGAATAGGTTTGCATGGTTTCACTTTCAAAAATCACCATATTTCTGTTGTACTGCACATTGCTGCAGATACTGTTTTCACCCTGCGTTTAGGTCTCTCTTTTACCAACAGAGTGAGACATCTCACTTCTATACATCTCACTTCTATACTATCATTGTTGGGAGTCACACATGCACAGTAGCTAGGTAAGATCACATCGACTAGATAACTCTTTTGTCCAACTTTGGTGAGTACAAGGCCGTGTTAGCTGGGAGACTTCTTCTAGACGAGGGGTACTTGTGGAATACCTGCAGAACAGAGATATGGAAGTAGTTTTTTTGGTAGATTATGGTGAACTAGTGTGTGATGTAACAACGTTTTGCCATTGCAAACGAGCTAGTATGCTAGCACTACCATGCTACAGTTAGCCACCTTGTCTTGGCTAGTGACGTAGAACGCCGTTCAGATTTCGAAAAGCTCACCCTGAGACCAAAGGCAGAGAACATTCAAAAACCTGTATCTCAGTTATAACAGCATGGATAGTTTTTGTCAAAGTTTGTATGCATGTGGAAGCAGCGGAGACACAACGGGCACTTTAATGCTCTCCGAACGACGACAGGCATTAATCTAACTTGCATTAATGTCAGGTAGCCTTTGGACAGTCCCAGTCGCCGCCCACCCACCTCCTCCTTCCGGCCCAAATTCATGCAACGACAGAACCCAATTCATTTAACGCAAACAGCCCGGGTGTTAATAGAAGCTTGATGGAGTTGTATTACTTTACTCTGCACATCAGCCGTTATGACAATGACCAAACATTTTAAATCACCCTGTGGACAAATGGATTGCAAACTTTCACTTTTGGGGGACGAAAGCAATGAAGCACATAAACCAAAGAGGAAGACTGAATGAAATGTCAAAGACAGACAAAATGGGCTTTCAACCTGTGTCGTAACAATATCATTTACGCATCCTTTTCCAGAGGTGCACATTAGGTGACACAGTCATTTACTGAGGAGAGGACTGACAGCACAACATCAGTAATTACACAGTTTATCACCAATAAATGGATAAAACCTTCCTCCTTGAATACAAGCAACCATTATAACATCACCACCAGCACGCCAAATACACACACACACACACACACACTGAACTAGCATAAAATGGGAAAAGGCCATTTTTTTCTACTTTATGCAGACTCCAGAAACTTCCGCTTCACTGATCCCCTAATTGCAGATGAAAAGGTTTAAGTGAAAACAGTTCCACTTCTTTTCTCCTCCTTCTATAAACAGATTGGCTGGGAATTAAACTCACTGTATAAATCCATTTTGAGGAAAAGCTCCTCATCTGCTGGTGTGAAAAGAAACGCTTCATCATCTTTAATTGACTGACAGGCAATCAGAAAATAGCTGAGAGAAGCCGTTTGCGAAAAGAAAAAAGGTAGTGCAGAGGATCCAGCAAGGACATGTCCAGAGTCCTTCAGAAGTCACATTAAGTTAACACATAACAAATTCTCCACAAGGTTCGATGTCATATACAGTTGGTGTCCGTCAATGCCATTGGGGAAAACAATTTAATTTTTTCCATATATATTGTACTTTACAGAAAATGTTAAGGTAATTTGACCCAAGTAGTTAAAAACAATTTTTGCAAAATGGGTTTGAACTTCCAAGTCTTTCTCCAGGGTGTTGAAAAGCCAGAGAGTGAATACAGTGCAGCATTATAGCTTTCTTAAACTTGCTAGCACCTAGAAAAGTAATTTAATGTGTGTAACGCCCGATTTCCACCGGTTGCAGAACGGCTGCAGATCCACTCCGCTGCGTGTCGACTCCGTGCTCCGCAGTCCGCCAACACCCACCAGGTCCGGATTTGTTGTGGAACGGCTACGGCCATGACTAACAGATTAAGTCTCGAGGACCCATGAGCTCTCGCAAATTCATATAGAATAAAACCACAAAACCATCAACAGTTTGTCTCCATCCAGAGGAGTAGAGAGGAAACAACTCTGTGCTGTGTTTTCAAGGTGTAGTGCAGGGCAATATGATGTCTACTTTATTTTTGAAAATTAACCGGATGTATTATTTTGTTTCTTTGTTTGACTTCCTGTCCCGCCATGTGCTAAATTGCTGCGTCGTTCTCCGGCGTCCGGAAAAAATAGAAGCTCTGCGTATCTGCTGCGGAGGGCCGCGGATCGCTGGAGCTGGGACGCAGCCGTTCCGCAGTCAGTGGAAATACACACATTCACTTTCAATGAGTGTATCGGACTGCTTTCGCGTTGTACCGGTGAGACAATAAAAAACAATCCAAGTCCAGTTGGACTAACAGATTAAAACTTTTAAAGGCTTATCGGACACCAAAAATACTGCACAGCTGTTTAAAATACTCACATAACAGTGTACACACACACACACACACACACACACACACACACACACACACACACACACACACACACAAGAAGCAGTGTGTAGCAGGCTGTGATCCTCTTTAATCTTTTACTGCAACCCCTCTGTCAGCACAGGAAAGGGGGAAAAGACCAGGATTACGACTCAGAGCCTCTCAATTTATTAGAACCCTGTTGACTTCTTCCCCCCTGATGCAAATCGGCTCCCAACGATTCTCCCACTGGGGAAGGAAAGCTGATGAGGCACGGCACTCAAAAAGCAATCGAGTTGACATGAGGAGAATGAGATGCAGAGAGGACAGTAAGAGGAAGTTGATTACGTGAGGGGAGAAAAGATAAGAGAGGAACAAAGAGGACAAGATAAGAGCAGATAGGAGAACGTTGATTGGCTGACCAGACAGGTTAGCTTATATTTGTTTATGTTATTGAGACATTACTGCAGTTGTTAGCAGATGTTGCTCCATCATTTCTAGCACGGGCCATTAAGGTTAGGATGATTTTCAGGCCATTGGGATGTCACAGCGTTGCTTTATAGCTCGCTTTGCACAGCTGCTTTCTGCTTAAGTTATTTCCCTCCATGCTCACTCTCTCCAACACTTTCCGCTGAGAGAAAGTTTTGTGTGCAAAACACCTTGAGCTGCTCGCCTGAATTATGGTGCTTGCAAAAGCTGACTGAGCCATCGACATAAACCAAAATCAGTCCACCATGAAGACAACCTGTGACATTTTATTAAACTGACAATTTATAGTGTCCTCATCACAGCAGGAGAAGATCATCAACAAAGGTTGTGTGATATATCTGCACCCGGTGTAAAAAGGATTATAAAAACAATTTAAAAATAGTCATGGCTGAGGTTTGCTGTATGCTACAGGTATGCACCACCACTTTCTCACTATGTAACTTTATTTACTGAGACTTTCGGTAGCACTACTAGACCAAAGAGTAAACATAAAGTCTCAAATCCCCAGCTAATCTTCAATAATTTGCACATAATATTGACGTAATGGTAACAGTAAATGCTCAGGTTACAGTGTTGATTGAAGGGTACTTTAGTTCTTGCCATGTTTAAATTGCAAACATGACAAAATGAAAAATGACTGCTCTTAAATATATGCAATTTTGTTGACATGTTGTTCACAGTAACAAGACGGGTGGTTCATGAGCACGACATAAACTGTAATTCAATTGAGGTGATGAATTTACTTTGACCTTTGACTAAGGAAATGAATCCAGGATTACAAATGTTAGTTTTTGCCTCACTATACACACACACACACACACACACACACACACACACACACACGTTCCCCTACATTTTTTTGCCCTAAAAGACAAAATTTGAAACTTTCTTGCTGATTTTTCAAAATCAGCATGTGCAACTGAAGCCAATTTGAAATCAATACAATAAGAATAGTAAAAAGAAGATCCACGAGAGACTCCTTTGTTCCTCTAGTTTTTGATGTAGCAAGCACTTCCCCTTACAATAGAACAGGTAGGATGTAGACGGTACGTTGGCTTGGCTTTGGCTTCAATTTGACTAATTAAGTTGTCGTTACACAGTCCAGACCAAAACCATACTCGGCCTGCACTGACCGCAGTGCCTGCCACAAAAGAACTGGCTGGTTTTACTGCAGGCATTCCGCCTATGCAGTTAATGATGAGTTCACTGTTAATCATACTAAATGGGTTTTTTGATTACTTAAATTAATAGGCCCATTGAGGTTTTAGTGCTTCTTTTTTAGAAGCTCTTACATTTACAGCTTTTGATTGCTCTTACAATCATCTTGAAAGCAAAACCTTTTTGAGGTAAGCATGAGCGTGGTAATGCACACTATAGTAGTAAAGCTTACTCGTCGTT
Source organism: Etheostoma cragini (assembly GCF_013103735.1). Lineage (NCBI taxonomy): Eukaryota > Metazoa > Chordata > Actinopteri > Perciformes > Percidae > Etheostoma > Etheostoma cragini. Next base: position 15,847,416 of record NC_048421.1, read on the forward strand.
ATTTCACATTTCCTAGATCCAGAACACAATCACTGCAACGTGCAGTATTGCATCGAGGTGTGGTTGCATGGAACTCACTTCCAGTTGAGACTGCTAAAGCCAGAACGAAGCAAACTTTAAACAACTAGTAACCTAATGGCCCTACGCCAGTAACCATATTTTGTAAATATACTTTGTACTTTTTGTGAATAGGAATAATTATATGAATAAGTTGTTTCACAAGATTTCACTTTTTCAGTTCTCATAAATTTGGTGTAACATACAGATATAAGAGTATATGAAGAGGAATATGTATAGTTTTGTTTACAAGATAGAATACTGTTAGTTATACTATTCTTATTTTTACTTGTCTGAAAACATCTTGGGCCCTATTTTAACGATCTGAAACGCAAGTATTAAACGCCAAAGGCAAGTAGCTTTGTGGGCGGATCTCGGGCGCTGTAGATATTATACATATATTATTGCATGATAAAGGACTCTTGCGCCCAACGTAAATCTAAGATGGGTTGATCTGAAGTAGCTACATTACTCATAGGTGTGGTTTGGGCGTAACGTGCAATAAACCAATCAGAGCTTCATTTCACATTTTCTTTAAAAGCAGGCACGCTAGTTCCATGGCGGATTGCTATTCGCTTGGTGCACGCTCTTAATACATCAATGGGCGCACGCCAGGAGCGGTTTACAGCCGGGAGACTGATGTTTGCTATTGATTATTCTTTCTGACAAAATGTAAATAAAGAAATGTCACAAAAACATATTTTTCGAACCTCGTGAATCTCACTGAATCACAAGGTTATTAATGCATGGTGATATTTTATATGTATTAGACCAAGACTACCTCACTATAGATGACTCAGCTTTTCTGTCTCTCCTCTCCCGTGCTGCTGCTTTGGCTTTTGGGTCAAGTGGCATCGGCGCATGCAGATTAACATCACATCGCCTTAAGTCCTCTAATAGTTCCTCATTTATGTCATCAACGATTCATGGAAATGTTGTGTGAAACAAGGTCATATTTTTTGCGTGGTGTGCACAATCTACATTACAGCCAACCCTTAAAATAATAATAACCAATAATAATAATAATTTAATAATAATAAAAAATCTGACTAACACGCCAATGACTTTAGACTAGGTGTTTCCTGGTCTGTAGCGGAACTGTTTTCTAAAACTGCAAAATAGCACTAGTGAACATTTACACCGGAACACGCCTCCTCTTTTTTCTGAACCGCCCCCAGGAGCACAAGTTTATTCCCTAATTTACCGACGTGAATCTGTGGAGGGGAAAGGCCGTTGTGTTTCAGGTGCAAAATAGGAATGATACATGCGTCGTGTACAAAGTAAATTGCGCTGGATGCAAGATAGGGCCCCTTCTCTGTTGCCATGTCTTTATGTTTTGTGTGGACCCCAGGTAGAGTAGCTCATATTCTGCATCAAATAATGGGTAACCTAAAAAATCTAGATCACAACACTGACAGTCATGAATGCACAAACTGTATAATAAATAATATTTTTAAAAATTCAATGGCTTTTGCTACATGGTTGTGGAGGTCAGCAACGTCAAGAAACTCCAGATCTGAGCTGTGACAGGCGGAAAGCAACAACTTTAAAGGACGTCATAAAAACACCAAAGGTGAAAATAAAAAATAAAAAAACAGAGCTTCTAGACAGCAGGAATGTATTGATGAGAACTCTTGAGAAGTTAGTCATGACGGCCAGCAATAAGCAGTGACAGTTATCCATCTTCCTGTCAGTGAGTGGAAAGACGTTAGGACTGACAAGACAAAATATCAGAGCCTGTAAACATGGAAGCATGAGAAATGACACCAAGATAGGTCCACAGTTGACCCTGGTGAAAGGCAACACAAGGAGACAGATGGAGGAAGTCGTATAGCCATTCAGGCATCAGCATGTTGGGTCCTTACCGCCTCTGTTTACAGGCTCAAAAGACATCCTGTCCAAAGAAAAGTAGACAATTAATTAACCAAACATGACTAAGTTTGATCTTAAAAGTACAAGTTAAATCTAAAACAGCTTTAAAATGAACAAATTACACAGGCAGCCTCTACTGAATTTAGCACCTATTGCAATGTAACAGACCAAAACTTTTCTTATGAGCCAAACCCGGTGCAGACACTTAGCATCAACTGCAACTCTCAAGCAATGTCCAAACAACAGCACTTATGTATCAGAGTACTAACGAGTAGATAGTGCAGAAGGACAGGTTTAGGTTTGCGTGCGCTTTAAAATCTTTCAGTTCATCATTGCAGTGTGGCCCTATCGCATTGTTGCTTGGTTGGTCAACAACTTCGGTCAAGACTGAAATATCTTGCCGTGATTAATGTTACTAGGGCTGTTGCTGTATATGTTTTGATTCTGAATGAGCTGTCAGCCTTTCAGCTCTCCAATGCTCCAAAACGTGCTGTGTTTGCTAGACTTACAGCTAAGAGAATGATTGGAACCCACTGGAAGCCACCTCATTACATGTCAATCTAGCTTCACCATCTGGTCAAATGTTTAGTATGTAGTGGTATGTAGTACTGTAAGTCATATGGTTCATGATTTAAACCTGCAGAACAAATTACATTGTTTTACTTTGTGTTTAGTATTAAAAGAGCAAATGTTGGCATAACACAGTAGACTTAGACAGTGAACATGAAACCATTCCACCTGCTAAACTGGATTAAACTCAAAGCACAATGTACAACCTCATAGAGCCATAAGCAATGGCTGTAGCCTCTTGTTTACATCTCTCTTTTGTAAATCCCTCAACTTTGTGCAAGTATAACAACTGCAGGTCTATCCTTTTCTGCTGAAAACTGTTGCACCTTAAAGGGGAACTATGCAGTTTTTTTGCTTTATTTACCGTAACTGATCAGCTTTGAAGTCATTGGAATGGTTATATGACCTTTTTCAGGTTGAATGGTGGTCGTCTCACTCACCCCTACCGCCTGTGAGCGAAAAAACCACCCTTGTAATTTTGGGCCGGTATGCCGCAGGCCTCAGCACCAGGAAGTGTCACGTGATATCAGGTCTCATGATGTAACGAATTGCTTTGAGGCCCTGCACACATACAGGAAACGGCTAGCTATAAGAACAAGGTAGCGATAATCGATTGAGTTTTCACACTACCATCATGGCTTAGATGACTAAAAAGAAGCAGAAAGCATTGTCAGAGGAACAGAGAAAGAGGAAACAGCAGACTGACCGAGCGAGGAGTCACAAGAGTAATTTTCAGAATATCAACAAGCAGAAGCCTGCAAATCCGATGCTGACCTGGCGTCCTTGCTGCTCCACTTGTAAGTATCTTTGGGATAAACTCTTGTTTAATCTTTATATTTCTTGTTATTGTGACCTCAGGATGTTTGCTATTGTCTGGTTTCTTTGAATAAGAAATGCAAATGACCGGAGGGAGAAGATAGCGCCCCTTAAAATGGCAGACAACCTTCTGGGCTTTCCTTGTTGTGGATGACTAAGCTTGACTTACACTAGATTACATAGTGTACCAGAAGGAGCCGATGGTTGGAACTTTTGAAACGCTAGGAAAGGCAAACCTCGGCCCACGCTTAGCTGATGGGAGCAGCCAATAGCAGTATTTTGTGCCGTTATTGTTTCTCCTTTGGTGGCTGAATTGCTTTATCCCCTAATCCCTGTAATTTGATTGGTTCTGCCTCCGCCATGCTCGTTATTTAACAATTTCTTCTTTTTTGTAACCCAGCTTTTATAGAGTTTTATTCCAAATTCAACCACATTTGGGGTTGAGCTGTGTCAAATAAACAAGTCTGGCTTCAAATCTTGCACCACTGTAACCTGTAATAACAAACTTGTGTTGTCAGCAGAAACTTATTTAAGTCTGATGCCAAATCCATAAACTACATCTCTCTGGCTTGTTGATCTTGTTTTTGTTTAGTTTTTTTGGACGTTGGAAAGCAATCCTGTGCAAACTTAATCCCCCCCCCCCCCCATGTAATGTTTCTTTCTCCATCATTAAATGTGAGTCTCAACAAAAGTGGCTTAGTGGAAACAGAACACACGCAAACTGTTCAATAAACACACCATGGTATTGGTAACAGAAGCGCTTTTGTCTAATCCTCGCACGCTTGCCTTTAGTAAAAGACAACCATACTTGAGAGCAAAGCTTAGAAAGACAGAAAGCAAACAGAAAAAGGGCAGACGCAGCAAGTTAATGAATCACCTTTGCAGCTGGTGTTGCTGGGTCTAACAGAGAGATGTTCTGGGTCCCTGAATGTTAGCTACAAGAATACAGCACACAGGCGCCACTAACTTCAGCTTGTACGTTACTAATGCTATCTTAGAGGAGAATTCTGGTCGATTTCAACACGTAGCTCTGTTGCTTGGAAATTTGGAGAGCTATCAGTAACATGAAAAAGGAAAAATGTCATTAAACGTGCCTAACCATGTGCAGTGATTCCTTCCGAGTGAACACAGTGAATCTGACTGCCGTAGATGTGAAGGAAATGCTTAAATTCTGCTGATTCAGCTGTTTAGTTCCTGTGTTGATACTGCAAGGAATGCTTCGGGACTGTCTACAAACTACAACATCAAAAAGATACAAACATTTTTTCAAAAATAAGCATATGCTTATTTTTTACAAGTAAGTGCTGTAGTACAACAAGCAGGAGACAAGTTATAATTGAGGTAAGTTTGGAGACACTACCTTTATAATCATTATATTGATAGCTTACATATTTTTGTTTTATCTCTTTTCTGTGTTGTAGTTCCTAGACGGTCCCTAAGCTCTCTAACTGCCGTCTCAACACCGGAACCAAACACAGCTGAATTAGCAGAACGTTCATGCATTTCTATCTCATCTACTGCAGTCTGATTCACTGTGTTCACACAGAATAAATCCCTGCACATGGGTAGGCACTTTTAAAGATATTTTCAACATGTTAAGAGGCAAGTTTAAAACCTGCCCTGTTCAAGCTTGATGGATGCTAAGGCTAGCAGGAGGTTAAAATGGTGTAAGTAGCACCAATTATTTCATTTATCTCTATACTGACAGCACTCCAAATTTACAAACAACAGAGCTACGTTTTGGAATCGACCAAAATTCTTCTGTAACGCATGGGACCACTCTCAGTCTGAAAGGTGCGATTCATCCAGAGGTGATGAGGTCAACACAACAGGAGAGTGTCAAATTTAGAAAATACGTACACAGCATGGAGCCTCCTACCAGAGCTGCAGTTCTTGAGTCCGAACTCAAGATGTTTTTCTACTCTCTCGGAATTTGCTGGAATTGGGATTTTTCTTGGACTCGGGCACTGGACTCTGCAAATATTCCAGTTGGTCTCTACCGAGTCCAGCACTATATGCTTTAATAAAGTAACTTCAAACTTCAACACAAAACCACGGACAAAGTGCTTATTCAGAAAACAGCTATTAGTTTAATAAAAAATCCATCTAAAACCATCTGAGTGTTACTCCCCACTTGCTTTTGATTATTACAAATAATTAACCATAATGATAAAGATCTTAAAAAAGAAGATAAACTGTCTCTCACATCACAAAATATGAGCAGGTTATTAAGTGGTCTTGAAGAGGATTCTTTTTTTTGGGTATTGGTCTTGACTTGGCTCTCAAGCTGTTGGACTCTGTCTTGACTATTTCGACTAGTCCTGGTCTGGGATTTGTCTTGGCTTCGACAAATGTGGACTTGACTACAGCCCTGCCTCCAACAGTTCATTGGCATGGTTCTGTTACATTCTGGTCTGCTGTCTAAACTACCACCTGGAGTCCTATGCAGTAAACTGATATAAAGCAGAAGAGGCTACCACCTGTGGAGACTGTAACAGCTTTTCATTGTGGTAGTGTACCAAGCAACTCTAAATGGGGCCCTTTTTAATCAAAACTCCTCAGAAGTTATTACAATAATAATTAACATTTCCTTTGAACATTTCTAATCTAAACCTCTACTAGTATTAACAGCAATAATACTAGTATAACATGGGGACCTCTAGTAAATTGGAAAAAATTGAAAAGGTCCTTAATTTATTTTCAAGGTATTATTTTAAGTAAAAATTCCAATGCTAATTACTTACCCCAACACCAAACACAAATGTTATGTGATGATATTAGTCCTTTGTGAATTGGCACCTTGTGATTTGGGGTCCTTTGTTGCAAGACGTTTGTTGTCATCACCCATGCTATTTTGGACATCATATCCGGGGATAATGTCAGTAAATTGGATTAAAATACAGTGAAACACAGACATTGAGGAGGTAATTTCTAACTCATGTAAGTTCTCTGGTAATACTGCGAATAGGTCTTAATAATTCAAGCGTTTAGGCCCAAGTCCAATCAGTAGTGACAAGACTGCAGTGAACTGTATCCAAGTGAGTGCAGAGGCATTTTCTTCCTGGTTTGGTTGAAACACGCCCCATAATCAATGCCCAATGGAGCAGACTCATATTCTGACTAGAATCTCAGTATGATGACGTCACGCTAACAATTTCTGTTTTTTCACTAAAAAATAAAGAAAACTTGCTTACCCCTGGACACTAAAGCCCATAATAGTGAACCAAAGTGGAGCTGAAAGAGGTAATCAATGTGAGAAGTCAATGGACAATAATTTGATTTACTACTGTGATTGAACACATTAATCGTTTATAGTTATCTTTTCCTACCAAACATGTCAAACATTTATTGATTCCAGCTTCTCAGATGTGGGATTTGCTGCTTTTCTTTCTGATATTTATTAATAAGATGAACATGCTCTGGTTTTACTTTTACGCAAAACAACCAAATCAACAACCCGTCATTTAGGAAATTGGGTTTCCACAATTTTTTCACTTTTCAAAAAGAAAAAGATTAATCTATTAATTGAAAAAAATAATTAGCAAATTAGTTGATAAAGAAAATCCTAGATTAGGTTGCAGTTTTAAGTTTTTCACTTCACGACTTTTACTTCGAAGGATCTAAATAAAAAAAGATATTTTGGCCAGTGCTATTTGGCCCACATGTGGCCCCCCGGGTCTGTAAATGGCTGGGCATGTGTCAGACACTAAGACAGATTGCTCAGATTCTGTATTGTGTGCTCCTGGATATGACCAGTCAGCTAATAAATATTGCCTGTATTACCAGACTGGAGCTCGGCTGCCAGACCATCATGCATTTCTGTCAGAGTTTCCAAGGCTTTTTTTTCCTTCAGATATTCATATTTCTATACAGAACCGCCAAAGGGCAAAGAAGAAGGAAAGAGAGGGGAAAACTACACAAATATCTTTAAAAAAGTGGACATGGCAACCAATCTGAGAAGTCTGATGTGAGATCTACCACAGGTTGACATTTTTTATACGGCTTAAATTGTTTACTATAAAAAAAGATTTATTTAGATATACAGTATACATGGCTTAAAGTGAAAAGAAATCCGGAGCCTGAAACTTTTTTTTTCTTTTGGGGGGGGGAGGGGGTCCCACAGTGTAATGTTTCGATATGCACTCATTAAAGTTAATTTGACTGGCAAAATAGTTAAAGTCATTAGTAAAAGGTTTTGGGTCCAGTTTTACTTCTTCCAACCATATGTCGATTTTCATATTGCAATAATGTCATAAATGTTGTGTTGTTATTTTGGCCAGGTCATCATCAAAAAAGTAGTATTAGTAAATTCATGATTCTGTCCATGTTGATATTAGTTGCTTCATGTAAATTTATTAAAAACTTTGCTTTGTTTAGCTTTTCATTTAGCTATTGCTAGACTTTTAAACTCTGGGCCGTTACGTTTAAACAATGGCCATGCTAATTCCAAACAGATAGCTTTGTGAAGACAGTTTGGGCTTTAGGATTTGGGATTTTACACAGTGGCCCTCGTTAATGATAAATTGGGTTCCATTACGAACGTGCACACATGTATTGTTTTTATCACAAATACAGTTGGTCAGGGAAGGCACAGTTGCAGCGGTCAATGTTGGTAACATACTCGTGTGACAGAGTGCACAGAACAAAGCTTTGTGACTAATATCTAATGACTAGCACACACTTTCTTAACAATGCTGCCGTACAGTGAGTATCACCCTTGAACACACTCTGCAGCCGGGTGCTCAATTTGAGGCACCAAGTGCTAAACGGTTTCCGGTCTCCACCCTTTCTCTCTTGTCCTCCTCTTGAACCTGTTTCATTGGTAGGTGGAAGTTCAATGATTGGTTAAACCTAGCACATCAAAAACAAATCCCATGTGGACTTTTTCATTTATTTAATTTTCTAAAATAATCATACCCCAAAAAATCCTGCACCATACCGGAGTACTTTAAGCTCTGCGTTATTTAGAGCTGCGTTCCTTTCATATGATTGGTAGGTGAAATCTAATGACTCAAATATAAAACTGGATGCAAGTTCCCAAATGTATTTATTCATTTTTCCTCACGGCCGCACGCCAGAGATTCAGCAAGGTGCGGGAATATTTTAAGCCCTGCATATAAGTGAGTATTTGCATCACAGGTGTACAAACTGTTGTTCTTGTCGTTGCTCACCTTGGTTTTGACAGCACACGTCACATGGCAATAATTGAAATTATTAATTATTAGTAATCTAAAATAAACACATTTGTTGAGTCTCAGACATAGGAAGAGCAACTCTGTTAGCGTCAGGTATAGTCTAAAATCAACAACACCATTCCTCCATTAAACTGTTTTCCTAAGCTTATCCGGTATTGGGTCACAGGGGGATCCGCTCCAGCTGGGGACCCCAAATGTCCCTTTCCCGAGGCACATTAACCAGCTCCAACTGGAGGATCCCGAGGTGTTCCCAGGCCAGGTTGGAGATATAATCCCTCCACCTAGTCCTGGGCCTTCCCCGAGGTCTCTTCCCAGCTGAACGTGTCTGGAACACCTCCCTAGGGAGGTGTCTAGGAGGCATCTTCACCAGATGCCCGAACCACCTCAACTGGCTACTTTTGACGCAAAGGAGCAGTGGTTCTACTCTGAGCTGCTAATGGATGACTGAGCTTCTCACCCTATCTTTAAGGGAGACGCCATCCACCCTCCTAAGGAAATCCCTTTCAGCCGCTTGTGGCCTGGATCTCGTTCTTTCGGTCATGACCTAGCCTTCATGACCATAGGTGAGGGTAGGAACAAAACACTGGCCGGTAGATTGAGAGCTTTGCCTTCTGGCTCAGCTCTCTTTTCGTCACAACGCTGTGATAAATGGAATGTAATACCGCACCCGCTGCGCCGATTCTCCAACCAATCTCCCGCTCTGTCGTCCCCTTACCCGTGAACACCCCCGCCCAAGGTATTTAAACTTCTTGGGGTAAGGACTCATTCCCTATCTGAAGAAAGCAATCCACCAGTTTCCTGCTGAAAACCACGGCCTCAGATTTAGAGGTGCTGATCCTCATACCAGCCGCTTCACACTCAGCTGCGAACCGATCCAGTGAGGGCTGAAGGTCACAGACCGATGATGCCATCAGGATCGCATCATCCGCAAAGAGCAGCGATGAGATCCTAAGCTCACCAAACTGCAACCCCTACCCACCCTGATTACGCCTCGATGTCCTGTCCATAAGTACTACAAAAAGGATTGGCAACAAAGTGCAGCCCTGGCGGAAGCCAACCCTCACCTGGAACGAGTCTGACTTACTCCCAAGAACCCGGACACAGCTCTCGCTTTGGTCATACAGAGATTGGATGGCCCTAAGAAGGGACCCCCACCCACAGTATCTCCCGGGGGACCCAGTCACACACCTTCTCCAGATCCAGAAACACAATCAACAACACACTTCCCTGGAAATGTACCTCGTACGACTTCATGTGACAAATAAAGATTGATAGATTGATAGATTATATGACAATACTGCCAATCTGTATGTCAGTATTTCCTGTGCTGTCTGCAAATGAACACCATTTGAATATTAGTTTAAAAAAAGATGCAATGGATAATAAAGGCTTATGAGCTTACTTGATGATAGCAGTGACAAAACCCTTTAAGATGATCCGTGCGTTTCTGCAGCTGCTGCTGACCCTGGTTTGAACTCCCCGTGTACACACTGTGCTGAGCCGCCACCATGCCGGAAAACACACCACACGCTTGGTTCAATTTGCAACACCAAAAATTATTAGACTCGCTAAACGAAAGCCATCAACAAGCAATACTGCTCGGCATGTCCTCATCTTTCATTTCGAAGTCCAGAAATAAAGTAGACACAGGACAAATCGGACAAATCTGTGGTTAACCAAACATTATTTGGACTGCAGCTTTGTAGACAACTGTTCTCCTACGGTTTTGCAGTAGCACCTTTGCTTTGTACTGCGCTTAGCACCGCCCAAGACGATTATGATTGGTTTAAAGAAATGCCAATAAACAAGGGCACTTTTTTTCCCATCCCAGAATGCTGTGTGGACTAGCCAGACCCTCCTTCGCAGAAAAAGATCTGGCAATGCAAGACTATGGATTGACAGCAGAAAAGTTGTTGGAACAGATGAGAAACATGATCCAAACCAGCCTGTCTGAACAATAGACTGGTGGATCAGCTGATGGTCGGGTCTTGTCCAAGCTCCTCTTTTTTCAGGAGTCAGTCATCACTACGAGGAGGCCTGGATCCTGCCCAGGTACTCGGTGACTTTGGCCGGGCTGCCGTCACTACAGCACGGCACAATCTGGCACTGCTGCATTCCCTGCTACCTCCCACATTGGTTCTCCCAGGCAGAGCGACAACATGCAGAGATCTTCCTGCAATCTGTTGACTGGTTGGCAGGGATTAGTGGAAAACCCAATCATTCCAACGTCCCATGATGCATCAGTACCCATCAATGGGGAGTTTGGTTCCTGAAAGGTAGCAACTAGTTCTCTAAAAATATAAATGACAGTGGAACTAGACCAGAAACCAATAGGCCTCGGTTTCTAAAATTAGGACCTCATGAAGGTTTAAACTGCAAGAGCTCAATGTTACGTCGTCAAAGGTTTCATTTTGTGTGATGAACAGTGGAAATGCCAAAAAGATATTTAGAATAAGATTAAATAAAGAATAGAGAAAAGTGCAAATCATCACATTTGAGGGGCTAGAACCAGCAAAAGTTTGGTATTTTTTGCTTAATAACAAACAATTTGCCCCTTTTTACGGGAGGAGTCATGCAAAATGAAGGCTCTACCTACTGTATATCTTCCAAATTTTAACAATCCTCTACCGGGATAGTAAAAATTCATACCTGGGTACTTTCTATACCATAAGTTTTATTTCCACTCTACTGCAATATTATATTCTGTCATCTACATTTGTGGTGTAAATTAATAATAAACCATTGTGTTGTGCAAAATAAACTACTTATTAATTATTAATTAGTTACTCACGCGGAGCATATCCTCTGCATCAGCATCTACATTCCCTCACACAACATGTATGAAAAAATGCTTTCACATGCACATTCACATTACTGTATTCATATTGCCTTTGCAAAAATACAGCATTTGCTATTGTTTTATTGTCACCCTTGCTTAATGAAACATCTTTGTGGGCCCTTTGAAGTAATGATTAATTATCTAGATTAGTAAACTCAGCATTCAAGGTTTAGAGCTTGGCGGTTACATGACAAAATATTTAGAGTCAGATACAACAGCATGCTCTCTCAGCACCAAGTCTGGCGTTAGACATGGTGTTACTGTAACAAGGCAAAAAAAGGGACATAATTTACTTTTAAAGAAGGCTAACAGAGATACTACCAATGTTTAATCTATTTAAACCATTTAGTTTCTCCGACAGCACTATGGTAGGATTTATTTGCACACAATGCATGTGGAATACACTAATTTGCATACTCTAACACCTACAGTATGATGTTCTGTATGCATCGCTGCAAATTCAAAGTTCCCAAATACTCACATGCATGCTGTAGCATATGTGCTCAGACACACAGAAGAACAGATAAACACACTCACACAGAGCTGATGCCCAAAGCAACCCAGCTCCATCTGCTTATGATTCTGTCGAGCTCTTCCTCTTCACAGCAGACAGAGTCCCTTAACAATGTCCATTCACATAACTGTTATAGGTTTATTACAGGAGTGGAGAACGTGGGAATATGGCACAGGAATGTGAGTACTACCTCCGGCCACCAGTATATCTGGATCTCACGCGCTCAGCGATGCCCTCTTGGTACAATTACATTCTCTGAAAGGGCAATTACTGACAAAAGTGCTAAAGGTTGAATGGGCTATCAGTCATAAAATCAATGAAGTGGAGAACAAAGAGCTCAACTTTTACAGAGAAAACTGCTGGGCAACTTTTAATGTTGCCACTAAGATAGGACAGTTACAATGCATCACATCTTCATTTCTTTCTACGTAATATGGCAGCACATTAAGAAAAGGAGTAAAAATTGACTCAAAAATGATTTTTTAGCATTTTTTCTATTTTACTACAACAAGAGACAGCACACTTGGTTGTTTATAATGGTTTGTGTGTCTTTTTTTTTTAAAGCAAACTGTGTGTTGTGTTATATGTTTTAAAAAAAGGGTCCTCGACTCACCTCACTGTGGCCCTTCCCCAGTCACTTAAATAAAATATAATGCCAAATCCACACACTGAACCTAGAAATACAATAGTAATTTGAATTGACAGAGCCCCCGAGGTGACATTGAGAGAGAAAAAAACAAAAAACAAAAAACATGTTGTGCTAGTGCACTAGCTAGTATCTAGCTAGCTAGCAGCTCAACATTATTACATCTCCTTCTTTGTCTAAATACATTCATTTAATTTGATACGCATGTAAACAATCAGGGACAACGAAAACACAATCTTTACCAATGTACACAATGTTTAGCTATACCATGGCTGTATTAAGAGAACGAACTAGCTATACTTGTAAGAGACATAAGAAAGAAGCTCATGAACGAGCAAGTTGCTACGACAACACAAACTAGCGCGATTGACATCAACAGTCAATGACATTGTTCATTATAACACTTCTGTTTGGCATGTATTAATTGGTAATGCTTATCAAAATAAACGATGGATGTATTTAGACAACCAAGGAGATGTAATCATATCATGCTACTAGCTAGATAGATACTAGCTAGCGTGCTGTGCGCTAGCTAGGTTAGCCTTATTTGTTGCAAGAACTTGATATCTTGCAAAACAAATTCAAGATCTTGCAAAACAAAGTCAACATCTCTTTTTTAGAAAAAGTTATTTTTCCAGTAGCTACGTTTTATAAAAAAAAAAAATCTCAATGTCAAAGTCAAGCTCTCGTTGTCACCACGGGGGCTCAGTACAGGTTTATTTAGTAGAGGGAGGTGAAAATGTGAGAGAAAGAACCATGAACAAGTTCACAGAAATGAGACTATCACAGAGAGGAAATTAAATGGAGAGTGCAAATAGATCAGTCATGATTACATAGAGAATTATGTGGAGGAGGAAATGTAGAAATTCAACAGAGAGGAAACAAAGCAGACAATACAAGGAGAATGACAGCTTTAAATGAGGCAGAGAAAAGTAAACGAGGACACGCAGAGGAAGAGAGGAATATGGTTATGATAAGACGGGATGTGTTTAATAACGGAATCAGTCAATGTCCTTATCTGCCCTTTCCTTCTCTTTTTATTGGCCTCTCTTTGTCTTTCTGTCTTTATTGTACATTCTTAAACTTGTCCTACATGCTGTTCATGATTTTGTGAATTTATACACTGTACACATGCCCAATGTACAATACTGTAGAAAAGAAAATGCATGACTTCTTTTTTAACAACTTTTTTTTAAAGGGGGAAAAAAAGACACTTGGTTGTTTTGGACAATTTGATATTCTCAGCAGATAACCTCCCTAATACGTTCAGAATATTTACAGTTGTAAACAAAATCATGTGTTTAGCACTAGACAATTTTTCAAAGAATCAATCAAAGAAATAGAGTTGCACCATCAGCGGTTAACATCCAACGGTCTTATTTACGTAACAAGTTACACATGAATATGTCCGCTAATCAGATATTTCCCTTAATAAGAAATCATTATCTGTAAAGAGTTATTAACACTTACCAGAATGCTCTATGGGGTCAAGTGAAGCAATAAATAACCACTCTGCTCAAATTAGACACTAATCATGTACCAATGTGTCCATGGCCCTGAAAGGCCAGGCAGCTAGTTAAATAATTTACCACGAAAGTTGCAATACGTATGAGTCTCACCTTCATAAGCTTACAGCCAGACTACAAGGGGTGGCTGTGGCTCAGTGGTACAGCGGCCGCCTGCCAATGATGAAGTCCCATGTCAAAGTGTCCTTGGGCAAGACACTAAATCGGGAGTTGCCCCCGATGCTGAGCCATTGGTGTGTAAATGTGTGTGTTCATCTGTTGAGCAGGTGGTACCTTATATGGCAGCCTCGGCCACAGTGTATGAATGTGTGTGGTGAATGCTTCCTGCATTGTGTACTATGTACAGACTGAGCTTCAGTCTAATATCTCTTTGCCCCAGTGATGAATAGTAAATAAGTACATGTACTGAAGTACAATTTAAAAAAAGGTTCTTGTACTTTCATTTCCCGCTACAACACTTTGCTAAATGTCAGAGGCAAATTTTGTACTATTACTCCCCTACGTTCTTTTAATAACTTTATATCATCGTATTTTACACTGTGCTTACATATTGCATTTTTCCTAATGTTTTAAGTTGTGCTTCATCAAATAACAGACACTGACTAACTGGGGCCGGGTAGTAGCCCAGTATATGAGCACTAGTTAGTTTTTGATAATATAAAAGAAATTACAGTGTGCTGTGTGCATTTGGGATCCCCACCGGCATCACTTATTTTGATTCCCAGAGAAAATGGAAGCACCGAGTAATTTATTCTCCACTGTGTGAAAGAGCTTTTACACAATGGAGAAAACTGATCATAGCTGTCCACTGCTTCCCAATTCTTACATCTAATAGACTTAAATAAGAAAAAAACAATGCCTAGAATCCGTTCACTAAGGAAATACATTGTTATTATTTCTTTGTGCAGCAGCAGAGTAGCAATAACAGAAAACAACTCCCTCATTTGGGCTAAGTAGGAAAATGACATGGCTGTACAAAAGCAAATCTATCATAGGAGGCGAGTCTGCTCCTTCTTAGACCCAAAAACTGTTCTTCTTGCTCTGCCATAATCTGGTCCTCCCGGGAAGCTGCTGTGGCTGATGAATGTTTACTCTTTTGTACCTCCAATCTGCATCTTGTGTGTAAGTGGCATTGTATACTTAATGATGTATTAAACTTTATGCTGGTGTGAAATATGTAACAAATTGCGACGTTTACTCTTATTTTAACAAAAAGAGCCAAGCAACCTTCTTAACTAACATGTTTGGCTCTACAATTCACAAAATGCAAATAAGGGCACATTAGTGATTGCTATATATATATATATATATATAGAGTGGACCATGTAATGTTCTGTGCTTATCTAAAGCAGACTCATAAAGCCTCTGCGTATGTTACATCACAATCACAGAGACGTCTGCTTTGTCATTTGTCCGTGTGGAGCAGTTCTGTACGTGTACGAGCTTTTGGCAGCGAGAGACCAGTTTCTGTCATATGATCTTGTATCAATAACGAGAATATGTTAAAATACAGAGTAAACTAGTCTTTTGCTGCTCCGCCGAGGCCAGTCTGTTGTGTGGCGTATAGGAAGCAGATGGGGGATTTCCAAGACACCTCTAGACATTGGTACTCCCATCTTTGTACACCTGTCCAAGCACATTACTTATAGTATTAATACAATTGTAAGGCTCCAGAATGATCAGTTCTGGTGAATATCTGTTTACATTTTGGCACCATTAAAAGTATGCTGAATAAGCCGTTAGCAGGTCCTGTTTGCAATGTACTCTCATGGTTATACAGACAACTACCTGATACTGAAGAAAACCTACAACTAATGTGAAGATTCTCTGGCAAGTTCTGAAGTGATGGCTTGGGGATGTTTTTTTTTTTTTTTTTTTGCAATGGGCACGGAGATAATGATATCCTTAGAAAGTGTAAGGGTGTCCACTGCAACCGTCATTTCATTGTCTGCGCAAGCAGTCGAGCAATGCATTCTGGTACCGTCCCGTCGGGAGCAGACTGCCCAAGAGTGCAGCGTTGGTCCAATCAGGTGCAGCCACAGTGGTTGCAGGAGGGTGTGGCCTATTTTCTTTGTTTGTCAGTGGTCATTGAAGAAATAAATTGATAACTGCTAGTGGTAAGTCAGGAAGTCATTCCACAAGTCCGCAGAGCTGTCTGCTCCACTGAACTCAAGCAAATCTGCTCTCTCTCCCCTTTTAGGGCGAGCAACTGGAACAGTGACAGGACACGTTACTCGCCAAGTCATGGCAACCAAATAAACAACAGCACGAGATCGAGAGTCCAGCATTTTCTCTTCAGTCATAGTGACAAAACAGGGACAAAAGCCTCAACAGCTGAAAAAATCCTTTTCCTGTATTTTCCAGTTCATGTGTGCTTAATACGGAGCTAGAGCCAGGAGACGTTAGATTAGCTTTTCAAAACTGGCTCGAGGGGAAAAGGCTAGACCAACAAAACCACCCATACCCAAACAGTAATGTGTAAACAACAGTTTGTAAATTTAGAGGTCTATATAGTGACTCTGCTTGTTGCCTGGCAACTACCCTATAATAATCAGATCCAAAGAGGTTACTCCCGGCTGATGATTTGGAATTAAGAAAGTAACTATTGAGCTCTCTGACGCTGTCCATGGTCTCGAAACATTGTACGCATCTCCTCAAAAACACTCAGCTGACCCAGGAGAGTTTAATTCTGAACCGGAGATCTGTAACCAACCATGCTGGGAGGCTGACATCTCACATTATTTCTGCAGCTGTGGCTGGCAATGGAGTTTGAAATGTTAAACATTTGCAAACACAAAAATAGAGGAGACATTTGTAGTTTCAGTTCAATTTCACTCATACTATACCTGCCTTATACACATGGTAATTTTACAGGTATTCTTTCCTTTGTGTGCTTGAACTGCTGTCTGCATACAGACTGATAGTGATGATTATGAACAATGGCACAATGACTGCCTCAATGCATAAAAGACAAGCTTGAAGTGAACAGCCGGGACTCTTCTGTGTGTATTCTGGAGTTCACAGACCCTCTGACCCAAACAAACCTGCCTGTGTGTTCCCTAGCCTAGAGATAACAACAAAGTATATGAAACACAAAAAAAACATAAAAGAACACCTGTCCATTTCAATAATGTTTATTTTTTAACAGCTATAGTTTCATCCTCAGGATCAATATTACAATCGTTCTATCAGAGTGTTGTGTCACATTGGGATGGCTTTGCAGCACGGCTCATCAGCTGTTTCACTCAAAGCCTCGATATGAACGGTTGCCCCATTAAAAAGGCAATTGGCCAATTAGCAACCATTTTTTGGCCACTGGTTAAATAAAATAAATATTGGTGAAAACAAACCAAAACTTACAAAACTGGAAAATCTTATTTAAAAAGTCTATTTTTTATTTGGTTGTCTCTGTTAGCGTCACTGTGTCAAAATTTTGACACTTATTGGCTAACTTTCTATCAATATATCTGTTCAAATATGAATATAAATTATCTATTAATGTGTTCAGGTAATTTAACGGTGTAAAACTAAAGTGTAACTTCTTACCTTTTTAACAGTATACAGTTTTAACTGTTTACTTTAGCTTTTACATTACAAGAGCTGGCTAAAGTACAAAATCACCGGTAAATTAGCCCTGGCTACCCTCTGCTATCTCCTCGCTGTAAACACTGAGGGTTGCTGGGTATTAAGTCCATAGACAGTTAAAGGAAGTCCCATCAATGCTGTCAAAATTACCGGAACTTACTTCTGTCCTTCAAAATAAAACACCATGCTTTAACAACTCTGAATTAGGCAATAAAAGCTCCTTCCATTACAGTAAAAATAGAAACTTTTTAGAGGGAAAGATAGCCTTCCGAACGTTCATCCATCTTTTTCTCATCAACGTCACTTTCATGTACTAATTAGATATCTACATGTCCATGTAGGAATATTCATTGGTTGATTGTTAGATGGGTATGTTGTATGATTTTGGCGCCTCGTTGACCGCAAATAACTTTAAATATTATGCCTTATTTCCATTGTTAATTTCTAAAGAAACATGACTATGTATAAAAGGTTCCATTACCTTATGCCTCACGTTAGGGCTTCGTGTCAGGCGTTTTATAGAAATTGGCTAACAATTGTATCATAACCAAGTGACTTGCTGTTGCATAGTCAACAGATCACCGTATTGTCAGGAGAAGCACGCAGACAGTTTGGACTTGCATTAGCTGTTTAGGTTTAATTACTAATGTTAACTAGCAATTTAAGTTAAGTTAGCGCAATGTTGTGTTTACTGGTAAAGCTCGTGGCATTCAAAATTATTGTAAAACACTTTTCTCATTTTTTTTGTCTTTTCACAGCAAGAAAGAAGTAATTCTTAAGTTATTGTTATTACATTTTTGATAAACATTTAAAATTCCCCATTTTTGGGACTGATCCGAAATGATCCAATCCGTGAGTTTTGTGATCTGTTGTACAGCTATTTGAGAGAGATGAGAAATTATATTGCAAGTCATTATCTCATTGTTTCATTAATAAAACATGTGGTATAGTTACATAAGAAATTAATTGCCCCAAATATAGGCAGTTTTAAACATGGCAACTATATTGTCAACTAAGGCAACCAAAAACTGATGCCTGGAATACTAAAATGTCCAAAAAATGCCAACTGTACTTTTAGAGATGCAAAAGAAGGAAACACAGCTTTTTCTTCCGCAGTTCACAATATTCTTTTTTTGCACAAGAGGCAATATAATGGTATAAAGAATGAGAAAAATGGAGTCTATTTTTATACATCTCAAATTAAATGTGTGCACGCACACACACACACACACACACACACACACACACACACACACACACACACAC
>NC_048421.1:15866381-15869135 GCF_013103735.1 Etheostoma cragini
CACACACACACACACACACACACACACACACACACACACACACACACACACACAGAGCTTGATTACAAATGGGAAACAGATGCCTTGTAACACTTGAATTATGCTTCCACACAAACAAATAATGTCAGTATTCTTTCACATCTCATTTCATAATCAAATGATAAAAGAAGCGTATCTGTGTCTCATATTCCAATTAACGTTCATTTATTGTTTGTGCCACCTTCCATGCCCGGGCTTCTCTGCGTTTGTTGAATGATAATTAATATTGATAAATCCATAAATCCACCAGGGTAATACGGTCATATTTGTTAACTGCTCATTTCTGTAACTTGCTTGTTTACATTAAGAATCATCAGTGCTTGAACCGGTCCGGTTTAGAGCTATGACAGATTAGACCTCTCTCTAACTTAACACTGTTACTTACAACTCAGTCCTGCCCTTTGTATGCCTGTATAAGATCAGTTCAGAGATAACTACTACAACTGAAATGTACAAATGCTGCAGTTATTCTAGGCCTAAATGTCATGAAAATGGTCCACTACTAGTGACTACTCACAGGGCTAGGTGATGAACAACTGTTGCCAGCAATCTTACTGCAGTCACAATAGTTCACCAAACTTGCTGGCTTATGAACTTGCTAGCTTATAAGTAGCAAGCTAGTAAGTTTGCTAGGACGTGACCAATTTCTAGTTTATCCAGCAGCTTTCTAATTGAACCAGACCACATTTTGAATTTAAAATAGCAGCCACAAATGTGCCATATTTCCAGTGTTTGCTGACAGTTTGCAGTCAACTTACAGGACAAAAAGTTTATATCTGTTTGTACCATCAACTCCTGTATAACCGGCTAAAACGCACGCCTCCTTCAGATGGTACTTTATACTCAGGCAGAGAAGGGTTAGATAAAAGTGAATGGTGCAACATGCATTATAAGCTACACTTTTTTATAGGATTAGCTACAATTTATAGGATTCTGTTATCTAAAAGATTTCTAACGCAATGGCTCAATATTTAAATGATTAAGACAATGTGAATAAGGTTGTTCATTGACCAAATGTAGGCTATTCATTTGAGCCAGAGTAGGCTACAACGTGAAGAGAAAGAGAGCGAGAGGCAGCGGTTGGAGGCCTGTGATGGCTGTGCTGTGGCTTATCCCGGTTGATTGTGTCGGTCATCATCAGACGAGCATGCCATTCCACCTCCTCGTCTGTCCAGACAAAACTGTCAGCTTTCTTCGCTTTGCCATTTCTTGGTTTTGCGCAAGAGAGAGAAGCAGAAGGAAGGCTGTATGCAAGCATGCAGACTTGGTGGTGTTGTGTGGCAGTGCTTCACAACACCACCACCCAGCCGCCTGGCGTGCATAGTACATCAAATTCCACAGGGGCCTGACAGGGGCGAGCCTAGAGAGGGCTAGCAAAGAACTTGGAGGGGAGGCTACTGTGGTTTTGGAGGAGGGATTTTCTGGTGCTCAATAAGGACAGCTGCAGTGGCGGGGAGACGCCCCCAACTGCCCACCCTAAACAGGGATCATCTAACAGCCTGGTAGAGAAACCTCTACCAGAGATCCAGATCTAGGCTGTGTATCAAAATGTGACCAAATCAAGTTTCTGTGACTCTTGGGGAACTGATCACAGCTCGCCTTTGAAAAGTCCCATCACAGTCACATCTTTCTTTTTTCCACCAATAGGACGTCTGTGTCTGCCTTCTTGGAATGTTCCACTGGAGCTTCCACCCAATCATCGTCAGAGGGCGCAGTGTCTCTGTGGCCCTGCTGGATCGCATTAACATCACGCTCATTGAAGCCGACAGGCCAGCAGAGCCGGGAGAAAACCAGCAGAGAGCGGAGGGATTTTATAAAGTGTAAGGGCCCTGATGCACCTTCCGTCCCGTGGTGGACGCACAGATAGATGCATCCAGCAGAGCTGACATTTCTACTTGTGCTCTCCCACTTAGTTATTTTGCCTCTACTGTCATTTCTGCTCAAACCTAAGAATGCCTGCTTTGCTTCTTTGTGGTTTAGTTTTCCTGACGTGAGGTCTGTCAGCGGCCAAAAATAACAGGCTGTACTTTAAAAGTTCCAGTGTTTCCTTCAGGATTTTTTTTTTTTTTTTTTTAGCAGTGGGGACAGCTTTGTCCGAACAACAACCATCTTTTTGAGGAACTATAGGGCACTTAAAATCTACATCAGGTCCACACTTAGAACTTGTTTAATAGTCGACTTGGAAGAAAGCGAACGTTTTGACAATAAATTACATCAACACAACAGTATGTGGAGTTAAATTGGACAGGAATAAATCCTCTGAAAAGTTCTACTAGTTAAATTATATTGTGTACGGCAGTCAAATTATCCTGCATTATGTTTGGCAGGATAATTTAAATGGCAACCGCGACTCCGTTTTTTGTACAGCCCTATTTCTGATCCCGTGGTGGTAGAAATGTTGCAATGATGGGCCGCCACTACAACATCAACACAGGGGAACCACTGAGTTCACCCCCTCTCCTGGTCTTTACATATCATGCTTGGGCACTGCCACTCAGGAGCAGTACAACTAATTTCAGATACTTGAAGATAACGTTGAGGAGACTTTGATACATTTACACAGGAGCACACTCAATTGAGGAGAGTTTGTGATTACACAAAGTATGTTGCTATCCAAACCTCTGAAGTTCCTAAAGGTGTATTTAAACCCAGGTTGCATGTGTTAAGTTTAGCTGAACCTTCAAAGTACACAAATATCTTTGTTTACGTATATAT
>NC_048421.1:15869235-15874108 GCF_013103735.1 Etheostoma cragini
ATATATATAGGGAGAGAGCGCACTGTGTTTTGTTCACAGCTGTCAAAACCTCCCGTTTCTTTCTGCAGCAGTAAATGTATTTGCAAATGTCAGGCCCAGCAGTTGTCCTTCTGAAAAGGATTGTATTGCTACATTGTGGAAATCAGAGCTCCATGTTCTTCTTTGGCATTTTTTTCTTTTTTATCCAGTCATTCGCCATTTTGAAAAGAAGCTGGGAAGGGGTGGGTTAACAATCAAATTGAGTCCTCAGTGACAATCTTGTACACATTGCATTCAGATTCTCTCTTTGTTTAGTATCAGTTTGTTCTTAAACACAGACAAAAAACAACGTTCACTCTCTCTCATCTTCTTTGGGTCTATATTATATGGTAATGAAGTGCAGTACACTCTGTAGCTGTGGGAGGTTGTCACAGCTCATGCTGATCCTTCAATTTAATAACGTCTTACTTTTACTTTTAATTCTTATTTAGTGCAGCGAGAATGCACTAAGAAATGGGGCATTGCCTCTCATATGTTTTGCCCTATCAGCAACAATGTTTTCACCTCAACCTACTTCAGCAGTCAGCTGGCCAATAACAGAAATGTGAGAGGAAAGGAAACATATTTCAGGCCATGAAGAGCATCGCACCTTCAACCTTTTACTAAGCGATAAAGTGCATCATTTTGTCTGGAATGAGCAACCATTGGCGCACTGTCACATTACAGTTAGAAAACAAGCAGGCGTGATGGCAACCGATAATTCTCAATTTAGTCAAAACAGGAAACAGAGTGTGTGTTGGTGTATGTGCATGCATCCACGTTTACTTCAGAAGTACAAAGACTGAGAACAAGGACACCCACACTGAATAGAATTAAATAGGATTTGCATAACAGTCACATGTTACTATGACTATGTTGTCATAATTACATTAAGAAGAATCAGTCAAGATCAGGGCTGAACAATACTGTGTTTTAGCATCGACACCGCCTATGTGCGCATGCGCAATAGTCACATCGCAGGACGTGATAGAAAAGTAAACTTTCACCGTTCTCCTTTTACATGATTATTACCGGCTGACCCATCCCCTTTAAGATAAGAAGCCTTGTGGGCAGCGTGTGTATGCGACGTTAATCTGACGGGGTTTGTTATGGGATGTGAGGCTCTCTGTGTGTAGAAAAGTACCGTAGGCAGCCGCTGACACAGTGATACACACAGTTTTCAATGAGTGAAGCTACAGTAGTCAGTGTTTTATGTCCTCTGCAAATACGAACTAAATCACCTGATTATTGCAACTTAATTACAGCGCCTCACGGCCATTTTCCCCCAGAGAAAGCTGCTACCAGCCCGGCTAAAGCTAATATAGTTAGCCTAAAGAAACAAGCAGAAGGCTGCTATCAGCCAGGCTAAAGCTAATATAGTTTGCCTAAAGAAACAAGCAGAAAGCTGCTACCAGCCAGGCTAAAGCTAATATAGTTAGCCTAAAGAAACAAGCAGAAAGCTGCTACCAGCCAGGTTAAAGCTACTATGTTTAGCCTTAAGAAACAAGCGGTCCATCCGTCCCATCTAACGTTACGGTTTGGAGCCGCAACGCCGGAAATGTAACAGTGATCTACTACAGAAGTCTGGGTCTGATCTAACGTCATTTACACTGATTTAATTGTTCTTGGATACACAGAGTTTGTTGTTAGTGTGCGTGACATGCAGGTCTGATCAATTTATCAAACAAGCTGGCCTTGTGCAGGCCTAGTCGAGATCACTTTGGATTCCTTTTGATGTTTCACATTAAATGCATGTCTTCTCATCTCTGACACAGGTATGATGTGTTAGTAGTTTGGATTAAATGTGCACAGTTCTCTTTGGAAAAAACTCAAAAATTGATGAAATTAAAAATTCCCTGCTGGGCGCCTTTTTGTGCCTGTCTGAGCTCAAATTGGTTTGAAGTGTTGTTTTTAAAGTAGATTGACACCTTCTGTTACTAATGGATAAGCAATAAAGAGACAACACTAAAAGCTGATGGGGAAATGTGCATGGAGACTTTTTTCTCAAGGTAAGGAATTTTGCCAGAAGACAGTCCATGTCAAAGGGATTTTGTTCATTTCTACCATCGCCCAGAGAAAAAATAGAGGGGAAAGTGGCAGGAGGAAACCAGGAAGAGAGAGATGAAGCCAAATGCATACACAGGCCCTAATGAACGCTGAAACTGTGTGCCAAAGGGATTTCCAAGAAGGATTTAACTGGCCTTCATATTACTTTATCAACCATTTATCTACAAATTTCATACGTGCATACAAATGTCCTCTGCTTCTGTACACCTACATCACATCTCTTTCTTTCTTAAAGTGACACTCCTGATAAGAACTTTAGCTTCTTCCATCAACAAAACCAAAACATGCATTCATAAGCAACAACATGATATGAATAATACATTTGGTCTGGTTTTGTCATTTGGTCACTGTTAAAGTTGCTCACAATGATTTTCTTACTGGCAAACTAAAGAGAAACAAGAATTACTCTACACACACACTGACATATTCATTTAACCCCTTTTTTGCACTCTCAAGAGAACTGTACCCTCAATTACATTGTTGAAGAGATGATCTTTTTTAATCGTTTGCCCGTATGTTGTATAACTAATGGGATACTTAGACGTATATATTAGGGCTGCACAATTAGTCAAATGTCTGAAAAAAGTTATTGCTGTTAAGTTTATCAAATGTATTTTTTTGCCACTTTGAGCACCACAGGCCTATATCTCCAAACTATCTAGATTGATCAAAAGTAGGGCTGGGTGATATCAAATACCACACAATATTTGACCAAATACCTCATTATCAATACCGCAAGGATATTGGAGTGTTTTCTATTGGTGCTTGCACAAAATATTCACACAATGAGATTTTTGATAAACAATCATCAGTAATGTGTGTTTAGTGACTAAGTCGGTAAAGACAAATAATAGATACAATTGTCTGGTAAGATCAGAAAATGACATCACTTTACTGTAATGCAGACTTTAAAACCAGAAATAAATATATATATATTAAAATATCCACAATCTAAGGCTATACCTAGTCTCATTTTGCGGTATTGATATATTGCCCAATACTAATATATAGCACTACAGGTAAGACAGGAAATATGTGTTTTTGAGGTGAACTGTCCTTTTGACTGACAATAAAAAACAAGAAAAAATAAAACAAGTGTTTCTAGTCATGTGAATAGAGTAAACAGCAGAGCCGCACACGTCTTTTAAAGAATGAGGGAAGCTTACGTAAAAGACCATGATTGTTCCAACCGGTACACAACCACTTACTACAGCTCTAGCCCCCCCTCCCTCTGTTTTGCACCAACAATTTGCCACATTTGAGCCTGTCCCAGATCACTTACTTCGGAGTGGAAGTGGACAATAAAACCCTCAGACACCTTGTACGCTGCCTCGTCATTCTTCATTTTCACTGAGGAAACAAGTTTTGCCTGACTGCTTTTGAATACATTAGTTTTGGCGATGCACAGAGCTTTACCCACTGATACACTTTCCTTACACTGGCTTTTCATGGCGGATTTGAAATCTCATAATGTGCAGTGAAGTTTAAAGGGGCTGTACTGAAAAAAACAGGGCTGGGATTGCCTCTACACAGCTCCTCCCAAGACGTAAAATACCTAGATTTATTTTACAACCACAAGCAGTACCATGCATGAGCGGCCGGACCGGCTATCAATACAGAGATGCTCAGGTTACAACACACGCACAGAGGGAGTGGGACTCCATTCTCTGCTCAGGACGCCATTACTCCACTATATCTGTACAGGGCTATAAGTGGGTAGGGGTCGGTTTGGGAAAGGGCCGTTATGATATAGTTTCCCCATGCAACATGCTGGGCTCCATCCAGCGCCCAGCATGTTGCACTTTAGGATAAAAAAAAAAGAAAAAAGGTTATTTTAATAATCTCTGCTCAAATATATTTAGTATTTCATATATTTGACAATAAAGATGATACATGTACTGTTGCAACACTCACTGTTCTATCTGCAATTATCAACACAGAACACAAAGATAACCTTCAACTATAAAGCCTGTCTAACATGTGGTCGAAGTACTGTAGATGTCATAAAAACGATAAAGAGAAACATTTATTTTTTTAACAAAAGACCATGATAGTCATATTCTGCCATTTTTGTATTATGTTTGTGTAGTGTGGGTGGCACTAGACATGAGCTTAAATTCAATCAAAGTTTAGGACATCTGTTGCATCTCACAGCAGTTCGTGAAATGGTCACGTTATTTTCATCTATTGATTCGTCAACAGCTCAATTCGTCAATTTTCTTTCAGTTTCTTTCAGTTTATTTCATGGTGGTCACCACAAAATGGGAACGTGACCATTTCACAAACAGCCATGAGACTGAACGGCAGCAGCACTACAACAACGGGATGGTTGTGATTAGGAGAAGAAAAACGCAGAAAGGGATGTGATCCCCGGTTTCTGGGGTGAAACTGCTGTGTTGTTTGAACTCATCTGCTTCAGCGCAGCACCCGAGGACAAAGAGCTTTACCCTTCCTCTTCACCTTTGACCCGCATTACGTTAACAAAAGCTTCTGCACGGCAGGGTCAGACGATCAGGTGAGATGCACAAAAGGAATGAATTAGATAACTGTATACACTGTGCCCTCCCGTCTCACTTAAGACAGGGAGAGCTTTTTTTTCGGTGGTTAACAGAAAATACACTGCAAAATCCTCCCAGACTCCAGCACAGTGAGAGAGAAAATGAATCTAGGAGAGCTGGATTTACAGTTGGGCATTAGGAGCAGAGACACCTTGACAGGCTGGAGGCGCCAGATAGAGAGGGTGCTGCCGATTCCACAGTGTGACTGATGTTCTGCAGTGGCTCAGATC
>NC_048421.1:15874118-15876308 GCF_013103735.1 Etheostoma cragini
CCCCCCCCAAGAGTCAGGTCTCAACACGCTCCACCTGCTGAGAGCAAGTGTTGCACAGGGACTGCTCAGGAAGCCGGCCTTATGACTGTGTGTTTTTTATAGCTATGCCATTTTTTGCGACCCAAACAGGCGGTGAAAACTGCACTTCCCACAACAAATCCCCACTGGAATTAGAGTTACAGAGATAAAGAGACAGAAAACATGAGACAATGGAGAAAGAAAAGAAGATAAACATGAAGACAGAAAGTTATTGGTAAGGGCAGATAATCTCATCAAAAATTAGATTCAAACTGGTACCTTTTCCTTAACAAAATACTTCTAAGCTTTAAGGCAGTCAGTGATGCCATTGGTTAAGGTTGGGTGGATTGATACTACCGTGAATACAATCAAAAGTAAATGGAATTGCTTCATGTTGGATCAAGCTGTGGGTACATTAGCTTAAATACGCACTTTTTGCTTTTCTTATGCTGCTGTTTTGTGCGTTCACTTGATCAGTGTAAAGACCTGGTGCTAACTCTAACAGCCCTGCATAACTTAACTCCCAAGTTATCATCACTGACCTCCTCCAACCTTATATGCCAAATTGGGTTTAGATAATCTGAGCTACAGTCAATTTACCGGATGTCCCTTAAAACCCACTAGAAAACTTGAGGTGGCTGTGCTTTTCAAGCTGTGGCCCCCAATCTTTGGAACAAAACACAAAACGTTTTTATGCATAAAAACGTTTAACTGTTAGCCTAACCGAATAACTAATAACTATTTTTATCTTTCTATAATTTGAAAGGGGCAGCGGTGGCCTAAAAGATAGAGAAGCAAACTTGTGACCGAGAGTTCGTCGGTTCAATCACCAGATCAACAAGACAACATCTGGGTGGGGAAAGTGAAAGAGCAGCGCTTGTCCCTCCCTCATTACCATCCCTGAGGTGCCTTTGAGCAAGGCCCTTAAACCAGTGTCCAGTTATAAATGTGTAACCGTGTGAATGGGATCAGGGCGTGCCTGCAAAAGAGGTTGCCTCTCAGTGAACCTTCCCTGAATAAATAAAAATATATCTGCTGATGCTGTGACTTTAATTTCGTCAGCCCTGTGCTGTGTATTGTGGCTATCCGTCCATTTTATTGCTTGTAATGTCTAAATGTGTTAATGATAAGCACTTTGTTAGTTTGTTTCTGTGAAAGGTGCTATATAAATTAGCCTAACCTACTTACATGAAAATAGGTTTTACCATGAAAATGTTTCTTGATTTTTAACATGTGATTAAGTAATTAAAGAATAGTGACTGACAAATATTTTAGTGGTAATCAAAGGCAACTTATTAATGATAGATTCTCCTCATAAATAATGAAACATGCCTCTCCTCTACATGACAGTAGGCAGTTTTGTTTTCTTTTTAACTGACTTCTAACACAGCTGGTAGATATTTCCAACTTGACTGAAGTAAAAATATATTAAGAAAAATTCTATATCCGTAAACTTCTGCTAATTATGACAAGTTTGAAGGCATAGTGTGATTGCATCGTGGTTCTGTTTACCTTCCATGTCCAATGGTGAGGATACAACCCAAAAAACCCAGAAGTGTGAGCTGATTTAAGCTAAACATATGACAACACAATTCCATTAGGTGCAAGTGCATAACAGGTGGTACATGTAACCGAGGTGACTGGCAACCTAATGGCTTGCTCCTTCCCAAAATTCAGCCTTGGTGCAGATTTACAGCCACTAGAGCCAGTCCCACAATGATCTTTCCTTAGTATGTGCAATTTCTAAGTCCGTAGCTTTTGAGGGGGGGTGGCCTTGAGCAACTGCCACTTTGCTCGTTTTAAAGCCATGATGTCTCTCTCTCTCATGGGTGGGCCAAATTTTCTAGGAGAAAAGGAAAACTTGCTGGAAAGTAGGCACAGAAGCATTTCTGCTTAAGAAATTACTTACTAATTACTAAGTTGAAAGTATGTGAATGACAACTTATAAAAACTTAGAAGTAACAGTTGGTTTAATAATAATAATTTATTCTGTTTATTGATACTCAGTGGGGAAATTACAATTTACACTGTTTCTGTTACATAGGCCTGAAAACACCCCCACACAGCCACCCCCACACACAACCTATCTATGCACAAATGGAGAGATGTCAGAGTTGGGCTGCCAGTGCTGGACCAGCGCCCAGAGCGGGGGGGGGGGGGGGGGGGGGGGGG